>NC_053142.1:14419491-14516991 GCF_016808335.1 Panicum virgatum | reverse complement strand
CGGCGAGGTTCGGCGGCGGGATCGGTGCGGTGGCCATGGACGGGTCACTGCGGGGGTGCTCCGAGACTGCTGACTCGACGGGAAGACACTAGTGGCCCTGCGAAGGTGGTCCAGGGGTCAAAGAAGCTCTGAGGACGACGGCGGCGGGGGAAACGTGGAGGCGGGCCGGTTTACCTGCGGCGGCGGAGCGGGGGGGGGGGGGGCGGCTCGGCGTGCTAGGGTTCGGGCGGCTAGGGTGTGGATGATGGGGTACGGGGAAGGCCGGGGCCTACTTATAGGGCGGTGGCCAACCTAGGCGTGTGCGTCCGGCATGGAATCCTCGCCGGGATTTGCGGCGAGGGAAACGGAGGAAGCAGACGGGACTTCCATGTGGGCCAGGCTGGTCAGCGGGGCGGAGGTTCGTGCGGGCCGCGCTGGGAAGAAACGGAAGTGGGCCAGGTGAGCGTTGGGCAGGCCGGGTGCGGAGGAGAAAGCACTGGGGAAAGAAGTGGGCCGAGCTGGCTGGGCTGGGTCGCGGGAGAGGGTTGGACTGCGGAGATGGGTTGGGCCGGTGCTGGGTTGAGTTTGGTTTTGGGTTCCTTTTCTATTTCTTCTTCTCTTCTATTTCTAATTCAAACCACACTCAATTAATTAAAACTATGCACCAGCATGAATGCAACACCAAAATTTAAATCTATGATAAAATTTTAATTACTTAAGGAACAAAATTTTTTAGATTAAATGCAAGTCTAACACAATAATCCTTAGAAAATTAAATAAAGCCAATTAAATTTATTAATAAATACTGAAATTTAAATTAGGGTGTTATAAATAACCTCAAAAGAGGCCATACCCAAATTTAAGGGTACTAGTAGCAGCAATGATGAAAAGGCAGCAAGGACCAAGTCATTGAGCAGCCATAAAGATGAATAAGACACCAAGGAACAAAACATCCCCGGACTAATTTCGGTGGACATGATTGTACAAGTTGTCCGGGTATGAACCATACTCTACCCAGATGGAAAGGTTGTACGCTAGACCCAAGCAGACAAAGTCGGGATGAGAACGGCTGATATACGTGTGGTATTGGTCATGGGAATTGGTTGAAAGGCAAGAAGGTTTGTAACCCTGGTTCATAGAGTGAAATTTACCTAAAAGGGAATAAAAATGGTTGGTTTCAGTGGAAAATGGTTGTACATGGTAGCCACACATGGTTCCATGTTCATCCGAGTTCAAACAGACCATGTTGCGGTGAAAACAAACGAAAAACGTGTGCTATAGGTCATGGGAGGCGAAAACCTAGGCTGAACGACCATTCGGTATGTAACCCTGGACAAAAAATGGAAACGGCCCACAATGGAATGGAAACGGTTCATTTCGGTCGGAAATGTTGTACATGGCACCCGCACATGGAACTTTGTCCATTCGGGTGCAAACGAACCATGGTAGGATGAAAATAGTTGAGAAACGTGTGTCATAGGTCACGGTTGGCAAAACATAGTCCAAACAGCCATTCGGCATGTCAACATGGCAAAGAAGTGGAAACGTCCCAAAACGTCCCAAAAACATGAAATCAGACTCAATGCGGAGAAAACGAGTCAAGAACGGGCGAATTCGGCCTCTAGAGGTGATGGGAGGGCTGGGTTTCCGATACCTCACGTGACCAGACTAAAAAATGGCCAGTTTTTGAGCCCAGACATGTTATCTCGCCCTATCACAGGCGTTTCAGGCAACCCCCCAAAACTGTACACTCGGAAGGCTGAAAAATTCCCAGAACTTCTGGGGTCGGAGAATGCCCCCCGGGTATAGTAGGGGGGAGCCGATGCGGTGAACGAGTACTTGGGAAACAATGTCCGGCCATTTGGATATGTTGAGTGAGAGCTCCGTGGGTCTGCTGTGTCCTATCATCAATGTCGTTGACTTGGATGTTGATGTCGTGTATCCCCTGAGAGAGATCACGATAAAATCTGAAAACGAGCGTCGGGCAGCAAAGAGTGGGGGCGCTCCGCTTGAACTAGAACCACTGGCCTGTGCCCAGTTCGTTCGTCCGGGTTGATCCCACTCAGAGCTGCCACCACTCTGCCATGATGAACCTCCAGCTTCAGGTTGCGGGATATATCGGTCCCAACGGGACTGCCGTCCGGCCGACTGTCCGGCTGTCCCAGCAGCGGGTGCATAACCTGCATAACCATGAAAAGCTTGTAGTTGTAGTGACGGCATATCCATCGCAGCATTTCGCGACCGGCTTCTGGTCATCCTTCCCGACACACTACTCCTGCGGGGTACTTCGACGGGCTGCAACTCAAAAGTATAACCACGGCTTTTATATAAACGGAGTTCCGGGTTAGGAAGCGGGATCTCGTTTACATAGCTGGGAAAGAAAAATACAATAGAGCCATCTGGAGTACTTTTCAGAGTATGTCCTTGAACTAAATATGCCAAATCAATTGATGGTCGTGGAACAGTGATCAAAGAAACTCGAGCCCAATTCAACACGCCCAAACTTGTGGCAATTCTAGTGACCAAAGAAGTGCACTCAACTGGTCCGGACATTCGAAAATTTTCGAGCCATTGGCGAACCATTTCTTGCACAGGGGCAATTTTTATTTTGTTCACCATGGCATAAAGAATACAAAGTTCATCCACACGAACTGTCCGAACATCATCTCTAGGGAAACACGTAAGAGCAACCCATTTATGCATCAAAGGTAAAGTTGGATGCTGAATATCATTGCAATGGGGGTGCGTGTACGCATTTAACCCCGAGATGGTGTGCCAAAAACTGTCCCGGTGATAACCCTTGGTTGCTTTCTCAAGATCAAGATTACACCTATGGTGAAAACCAAATACGGTACCTAACTCTTTCCATGATAAAGAGAAATCCTCCCCGAAAAATCGGAATGAAATACCGTCGTTTGTCTCCGCAAGGGTGCAAATGAACTGAATGGTTAAATCTCTCGAACCCAACTCAGATATTTCAGCAAATGAAGACCAACCCACGGCTTTCCAAACACTCACAAATTCAGCGTTCATACATGTCTTTTCTAGCAGGTCCTCATCGAACTCCCATGTATGACCGAATGTTCGATCCTTCAGGATGTTGTACGCTTGGAGTTCTCTCTCCCCTCGAATGTCGAGGTGGGAGTCATTCGGCGCCTTTTCTTCTTCTTGTTGTGCTGGCTGCTCTTCTGGCGCCTGGGACTCAGCTTGCTCATCTTGATGAGTGTAACTTGGTGTGGGGGTGGATGAGCGATGCGAGCTTGATCGACTTGAGCTCGACCCTGTCACCTTCTTGAGCGCTCCCGACATCTTCCTTCCAATGTTCCTAAAAGACATTGCAGCAAACAAACAAACCAAACACTCGGAGAGATTATGTGAGAGTTAGTGAAAACCAAGTCAGCTGTCCAAGAGTTAGTAGTCCTTGTGGGGCATGGCTGCCTCTCACAAAAATCATTCTTGTGGGTGATAACACTCCACAAAATCATTCTTGTGGGCGATGACGCACCACAAAACCGTTCTTGCGGGGTAGTAGTACCACCACAAACACGTTCTTGTGAAGAGAAGAAGGTAAACACGAGATGCAAATGAGATGCAAATGAAAATGCAAAAGAGGGAAATCTTTTTCTTCTTTTTCTTATGAGCTTGGAGAGAAACAAGTGCAAAGAGAGCAGAGGAAAGGAGAGCTCGGAGTGAAACTGGTAGAACTGGGCAAAGGGAGTGCCATGAGCTCCCTGTGCACTGGCTCTTATAGAGGAGCGCCACCACTGAGTTGGCCGACCAAGGGGTCCGCCGACCTATGGCTGGCCCCAATTTTGTCCTCCTTTTTTCAGTGATTCATAATGGCTACCACATGGTCCAAAAATGTATTAGTGAGCACAGGGGTAGGCCGGTGCAGGCCTAGGAGTGGCCCCAAATGCACTTGGACATGTAAATCCAAGTTCATGCATGCACTACACTCCAAACTTTTATGGCTGCCATTTTCTTCTAAAATTACCCCTTGGGCACTTGTTTAATTCCAAGATTCATGGGGGTTTATGATGCAAAAGATGAGGAAACAAAATTGTAACACCCGGTATATAAAAGGACATAAACCGAGCAATCATATACGTGCCAGGATCAAGTCACACGTATATACAACAGAATGAACAATATATCACAGCACATATCACGTAAAAAGACATAATAAAACGAGTACAAAAGTTATTTATTATATTAATGACAAAATGTCTGATACAGCGGAAGCATAGAATACATATACGAAGTCTGTCGGAAGTTGGGCACCACAGGGACGTCGACTGGGAGACGAACGCCTAGAAGTCCTCGTAGTCCTGGTAGCGCTGAGCGAACTCCCTCGCGTCGGCAGGAACTGAGCAGCAGTAGAGTATCCCCAAGAGGAAAAAGAGTAGAGTAGGCAAGAGTGAGTACACAACTTGTACTCAACAAGTATAACACAAACTATGAGGCTCTAAGGTTGGCTGACTCAACTGCATTAGCTTTTAAGTCTTGGCAAATTTTTATTAAAGCTATTTACTACAAGTTGATGAATTACCTTAAACCCAGTTACATAGTAATTAATCAAATTTAATCATGTTACTAGTGAGAACCAAACCAAACCAAGCCACCCAGGGAAACCTGCCTCGTCGAAGGAAGATTACCCCACTATTCAAAAGGAGGATCTAGGCCGCTCATGACCGTGAGCATGGCTAGTATACCAGTTTTACACTCTGCAGAGGTTGCACATCTTTACGCACAAGTCGTGAGCTATGCTAGTTGTTCATCACACTTCCTTAGGTGAGATGACTAGCAAACTCACTACGAGGCCGTTACAAAGGACACGTTGGTAAGGTGTAACCGCTAAGGAATCAGACTCCGCAACGATGGTAACCACCTTGAGGGGTACGCAGACCAAGCCTCGTAGCCTGGGCACCATTGAAGCTCACCACCCCTCCTGCCCCGTCGGTAAGTTACTCCCGAACCAAAATGACCTAATTAGTAAGCCAAGACCGTCCCATTCCAGTCTTGTGGTAGCGCTGTTGTCCCAGGTTGTCGCTCTATGAACCGGTCCTTATGGAGACTGGCCAACCAGGCAGTAAGCACCGTGCTGGCCCCCTAAACCATGTTTCTAACAAAACCAATTTTAACGAGACGTGAGCCCCTCAAATGGACCACTCTCAGAATTAAGTTGCATATATCATTAATCAAATTAATTAAAAAGGACCAAGTGTGTTATAGCGCGGCACCTAGCACAACTAACCAAAATGCAACCCAAAGGATATATATAAAGGATATAAAGTGGCTAGGAAAGTCCTTATAGGCATACAATATTAAAATGCAGTATGAAAATGTATTTAAAAGTGATAGGTTGTTCATGTTATACTTGCCTTCCTTGTACTGCTCCTGCTGCTGCTCAAACTGGTCGGAAGATGACTGCTCCGGGTACTGGTACTGGGGCTCCTTAGATGGATCACCGTCTACTCACGAACACATGGCCAAAAGCAAGGCACTCAATAAGCATACAAGCAAACACTAACAAAAGCCAAGAAACAGTACATCAATACATAAAAACAGCACACTAAACTAGTCTAAAACTATTCTACGCGTTATAACGATCCCGTGGACATAAAGAACGCCTAAAACGGAGCTAAAACGCAAAATCTAGGCCAAAAACAAGTTCTAGGGGCTTATCTGCGAGAAAAACTAGGTTCCAGGGGGTTTTCTGCAAAAACCGAGGGCCCAAACATAATTAAACAACAACTCTGGGGTCTAACTTGCAAAAACAGCAGCCAAGGATGGCGGGTTCAAATTCTAAAGAGTTCAGGGGGCTGGGCGCTAATTTCTGGACTAAACTGCAATTTCTTTTGAATAGAGGTAGACTGCGGGTTGATAACAAGAAAACCGAGGGGCTCTTTAACAAAAGCTCTAGGTGAACCGGTACATTTGGATCCAGACCGTTGGATCGAGATCTAGTGGCTCAGAGAAAAACTGGATCTAGATCTAATCGTGGCCGTCGGTCTTGGATCGGGTGGCTGAGAGGCTTTGCGCGCGGGAGCGGCGGCGGAACACCGCCGGAGTTCTGCTCCGCGGCGGGGGATCGCCGGCGATGGCCAATCTCGGCCTTCCCGGGGCAGATTCGAGCGGGGCTAGGATCGAGAAGCATCTACGCGGCATGAGTAAGCCACTTGAGGCAATAGCGGGCACGGCCGGGCTTGGATGGGGCTCTCCACGGCGAGGGGCGGACTGCGCGGCGGCGCATCGCCGGCGTGTGGCATGCAGGGACCACGGGGTGGCCTACAGCTCCAAGATGTAGCGCTAAAGGTAGAGCGGAACTGAGGCGTGGCTCATCGAGGTGCAGCGCGGGCTGGACGGCCGGGCGATGTCGATGGCGATGTTGACCAGCGACGGAGCGGGGCAGTGCTCGCGGAAGGAGATGATGCAACAGTTCTCCGGGCGCCTGGACTCCACGGGTCGGCCCTTGATGTTGCTGCGAGGGTGCACACGGGGTTAGGGCGGCCGGAGCATTGACGGCAGCGTGGAATTGCCATGGCGGTCCGAGCTCACCTGAGCTGCCTGCCTTGCGATTCCCGGCAACGCGGAGGGTCGGGGTCGAGGTTGGAACCTCGGTGGTGCTCCTGGGGTCGTGGCGACGCTGCTGCGCGGCCTGGCCGGGACCCCGGTGCGGCGGAGCGGCGTGGCCGTGGCGGTGCGGTGCTCTGCTCCGGGCAGAGCAACGGAGGGCGGCGACTAGGGTTTGTTGGGGGGCGCTAGCGCATAGGATAGGGAGCAGAGGGTCCGTGGGGGCCAATTAAAGGTCGGAACCGGGGTCTGGGTGTGCGTGCCCGAGATGGATGGGCGCGGAGATCTCGGCGAGGTCAGCGGCTTGGCCATTCCGCAGGCGCGTCGCGGAAGGGAAGCAGCTGACCGGTGGGGCAGCGTGGTCAGCGAGCAAACGGCGGGCGCGGGACGCAGCTGCGGTGGCTGCCAGGTGGGGCGAGCAGGGCGCGGGGCCGACCTGTCAGCCGGAGGTTGGGAGCGTGCTGCGCGGGCTAGAGAGCGAGGGGGAGGGGTGCGGGCCGTTGTGGGACTGGTGGCACGGGGGGGGGGGCAGCTGAGCCGCTGCGCGCCAGGTGGACCGAGCGCGTGCGGGTTGGAGTCGGCCCAGGAGAGAGGGAGCGCAGGGTGCTGGTGCTGTGGGTGGGAGTAGGCCCGTGCGGCTCGGGCCAGAGCGGGAGGGAGGGAGGTTGCGGACCGGGCTGGAAAACTGGGCCGCAGAGTGAGGAAGGGAGGAGGAGGCGGGTTGGGCTGAGGAGAGCTGGTGGGCTGCAGGCTAGGAGAGAAAGAGAGGGGAAACTGGGCCCGCGGGGAGGAAGAGAAGAGGAGTTGGGCTGGGTTGTTGTTGGGGTTTGGGCTGGTTGGGTTGGGTTTCACCTTTTCTATTTCTTTTTCCTCTCTTCAACTAACTCAAACTAATTCTTATTCAAATTCAAATTTGAATTCAACCCTAACACTCAAACAAAAAGAACAATGCACCACATTTTAAACTCAAAAGAAAGATGTGAGCAATTAATTCAGGAGGAGAGGTCAAATAAAAGTCAAAGTAAACAAAAGAAATTAAAGGAGAAAAGAAAAAGAGTCAAAAGCTACTCAAGTTTCAATTCAAAAATGTGCACAAAATTTTAGTTGGCTCATGAGAGGTACTTTAATTGACATGTGCTCAATTGAACTTCAGCCAAAATCAAGTCAAAAACTGAATAAAACAAAAGTCCTTTTGTGCAAGTTTGCAAATTTACAATTAGTTCAAAATTTGAGTTTCAAATGAAAATTTGCATAACACAAAAGTTGTAGATCTTGAAAAGTTATGCAAAATTGGTATTCAACACTTTTTCATTTGAGCCTTCGAAATAGGAGATATTTTTAGTTTACCGAGAGGTCCCTGGATTTTCAGAAATCACATAAAAGCCCCTATCTCCATCTCTCTCTCCCGGTTTGCTCTGTTTCGCCCGCCGCCCGCCGTACGCCGCCGGTGGACTTCGTCCACCGCGCGCCCGCGGCCAAATGGACCCGGGGAGTCCCCCAACGCCACCTAGCCGCCTCTTGGCACCTCCTCACGCGCACACGCGTCCCAGAAGCCTCCCCGAGCCGCCACGACACCCCCACCAGGCGCAGCACCGCTGCCTCCTCCACCCGCTCGCCGTCGAGTCGCCCAGGGCTAAATCGACCGCCCCCAGACACCACTTCCTCCTCCCGACGCTCCGCCATGGCCGCCGAGATCCAGCTCGCGCGGACCAGCTAACCCAGCCCTACATTGTCCCATCCGACCACCGCAGCAGCTTCACCACCTCCTATTTAAGCAACATGTGCGCGGAATCGAACCCAAACCTCCTCCCGACGCCGCTCCTCTTCTGCGCCGCCGCCGGCGAGCTCAAGCTCACCGTGGACCGGCCAGCCCAGAAGAGGTCCGAGAACTACAGCTACCCAGGCACATCCTCCAGCTCACGCGGTGCTCGTGCGCGCCCTGTTCCCCTACCCCGAGCCCTCCTTCACCTCCAGCGCCGGCGAACCAAACAACCGCCCCGCCATTGACGCCGACGAGCTCGAATCCGTGCACCATACACTCGAACGCCGACCAGGGTAGGTGTTCCTCGATCCCTGCTCTCCCACGCGCCTCCCCGTTGCAGCCCCGGTAAGCCTTGCCTACCAGAACACCACCGGGCGAGCTGCGGCAGCGGAGAAGGCCGGCGAAGGACCCGGTTGTAAATTCTTTTTTTGTTCAAGGGTGTTTCTGCAAGTATTCCAGTGTATACCAGTGAACTTCTAAAATGCGAAACAAATCACGGAAAAATCAAAAAAATGTAAACTCATCAGATCTGGATTCCTTGTAACAAGATCTACAAATTTTGTAACAGTCACATCTGCAGAAACTCAACCGAAATTAATCTGGGAAAAAGAATAAGAAAACCACCTTATGCATGTTCAGGAAGTTCTACTCAGCAAATGACCTTGATTTTTGCATATGTTATCACTAATGGAATATTAAGATCATAGTAAAAAGATGACACCCAACCAAAATAGTTATCATGTTGGAACAATCAAGATTCTCTAATCTATTGTTGACTTTCTCGTATTAATACTGGAAAATATGCACATGAACTTGCTCTGGAATTTTTACTGCATGCATGTGAAACTGAAACCCTATTAATCCCTAAATTTCAGATTTATTAGAGTTCATTTGCTATATACCATGATTTATGCTTGTTTAATCAACTTAATTCTTCATATATAGTTCTTATGCTCAGAAAAATCTATATTTATTTCTGAAGTCTCTTTTTAGCTCTGTGTTCCTGTCTAAAAATTTTGAGCGGCAGTTACTGAGTTTTTCTTTGGTGAATAATCATGCTTAGCATCTTAGGGCTAGATTTACTATTTTTGTTTTGAGTAATCTACACCATAACTGATCTTGATTTTTGGACATGATCTTGTTTATTGTATGTTCTATCTGTAATAAAAATTTCATATGCATTACTAGTTAAATGCATCTTGAGAAATTTATGCTAAATCATATTAAGTTAAATGCATAACTAATCTATCAGGTGGTTATAGAGATCGATAGTTTTTCTGGAGTATGTTTAGCTGATGAGTAGACTCTAGTAAAAATTTGAGAACCATATCCCTAGTAAAACTTTCTGTAGAATTAATCCTTGTTAATGGCTTGCTGTTTTTATTCTTTTTGTCACCTCTGCTGTATAAGTGTATAAAATCTAGAAAAATTTCAGTGCTGAGTGGATGCCTTGTAAATGCTCCCATAAAATTTGTAGCACCAGAACCCATGTTGAACGTTCTGTACAAAAAGGTGAAGCAACTAGAGTAATCCACTTGCATGAATAGTTATAGTTTTTGCTTTATGGTTAGATGCTGAAATTTATACCATGAATGTTTAAGTTTGGATCTGTGTTACTTTAGTGTTTCATCACTAGCTCATTAGTAGTTTTGTTGTTATGAAATAATGAAAGCATGCTATGTGTTGAAATTGAAAATGAAAACCAAAACCCCCACTCATTCATGAAGAAACGTAGTTATGTTTACTACTCTATAAATGACTGCCCATGAAACGAAATGTTGAAATCATCATTAAAGTAACTTTTGTTGACTACAACTTTATCGTGAAGAAAAGAAATCGTTATCCATGAATAACTCATAATCTTGCATTGCATTTAGAAACGGTTAATCTCGCAGACGGGGACTACGAATTGGTGCTCGCGGACTCTCGTGTGGATCAGGAGGTCAATTTGAACTGTACTAACTTGTCTCAAGACCTGGGCCAAGCCCCAGAGGCTTTTCTGCCTGACAGTGCCCAAGAAGGTAAGCCCCGGAGCATAATCCCACTATATTCCGAATTATCATTCAGCTATCTATTTATTAATGTATTGTAATATTTTGTTTTCTGCATTTAAGTTTTCTAGGCGTTGATCGAAAATCTTAGATGCATGATCCCTAGGAACCTATGTTTGCTTCCGGATCTTTTTATCGACTAGTTGCCATGCTAAATAGGTACGGTAGAAGTCGAGTGGTTGCCTGCCTCTCGCGAGCAAATAGGAATTGTATTGACTTTAATTCCTGTTGAAATGTAAGGATAACGGGCGGGGTTGTGTAGTTGTGATACCCCGCTGGTATAGTCAAAAATGGCTAAGGTCGCGGTGTGTGGCTCATTTCGTTAAGCGTTTGAAAGTACTAGCCACATACCGAGAAATATGGTAATCGGTAAGCTTAAGTACCTGATTGGACCGGCGAGTGGAACGATCTCGCACCCTCCTGGTAGAAGTAGGATTTATATTTTTGTCGCGATGTACGGGTGCAGAGTGGTCGGACTCTGTAGTCGGGGAGGGTGTGCCGGATCCACGGACTGGAAAGAAAGTGGAAAAGTAGCGTGGGCGGGAGCGAAGTCGATCCCCATGCGTGTGGTCTAGGTTCCCCTGGTCAGGTTGAAATTCGATTCAGAATCGTCCACCTCTCATGGCATGAGATTGCTTAATGTTTTTGGTCACACAGAGTAACAAGTGGAACATGATGATGATAATACTGCTGGTTGATTAAATGATTGCTCTACCATGTTTGTGTAGAGTTAGATGCAAACTTAGAATGGTTAATCCAACTGGAAGATAGCTAAATAAAATCTGAAAATAAGGATCAACATTTAGTGGCATTTTTGGCAAAACAAACCCCACCAACCAAAAAGCCTTGCATGTCTAGTTATCGGACTATGTTATATCCGGTGACGGGTCAGTCTTGCTGAGTATTAGCATACTCAACCTTGCTTGTGGCACTTTTTTTTAGGTACTAACTTTGAAGATCTGTTTGCAAGTCTTACTTGGCCGTGTACTCTGCCTCCGGGTTGGTCTGTTGAGTGGGATGGCCCTTCAGCTGGTGCTGACCACCCTCCCGCTGAGTGACGCATTCGTACGGGCTTTATCGATGCGTCACGTTATCTCGCTAGTTATCTTTTACTGCTTCCGCTGAACGATATGACTTGAATAATTTGAGTAGTTGGAACTCCGTAGTACTTTGCTACTCTGAACATGGTTTGTAATAAATTTTCATTCCGCTGCAATCACTCTGAGATGTATGAAATGTTCTGTGCTGTAATCTCTGGGCCCACCTTCACATGAGTGTTGTCTACTGATCCTGGAATAGCGTGGCTTTTATCGAGGCTTCACTCGAGGAACTACCGGTGAGTGCCAATTTGGGTCAGAGTTGCTTAGCAACAAAGATCAGTGCACCCGGGCCCAGTATTTTTGGGTGGTTCCGCCACAGCTGGCATCAGAGCTCGCAGACAGCCTACCAGAGATGACAACCTTGGTTTTCAAAACAACAAATTAAAACTTGACTTCAAAACTACTAAAGTTTTTGAAAGAATTTAGGATCTCCAAGGACAAGTCTAGGACGTAAAGCCCTAGCGGATCTTATGGGTATAATCAGGTGGCTTATTTGTATGGCTAACTTCCAGCACTTTACTTTTCAGTATTTAAATTCTGTACTTTAAATTCTGCAACTACATCGTCGCCACGGAGGTATGCTTACTTAGTCAACTGAGGGAGTCTGACCTTCCCGTCGGTGATGCGAGTCGAACACTGGAGCTCAAGCAGTGGCCTACTTGAGCTGCTGCCGATATACCAACTTCGGTTGAATATATGGGGAGTAATGGTTCGAAATTGGAATTCAATTCCCCGTCAAAGATGGTACTCAGTCAATACGTTGTTTCGATAATGTATGCTTAACGTTGTCCATACGGCGGTAATTGCATGGATGCCGATTCTATAGTGATCGGTAATGTATGGGAATGCTTTCGTGAGTGCTGGCACGGAAGGTTCATTTTATATACTGTCAATCTTCTGCAGGTACGCTAACTCGAATTCGAATTCTAGGCTATCTAGCTATATCGAGTAGCTATATAGCGAGAGACGTAATATGTATGCCACCAAAGTCATTGCGTAAGACCAAGGGTACTTGGTAATTCTTTTCCTGGGTGAGGGCGAATAGGATCTGCATTCATTCCCAAATCACCAGCAAAGAAATCTTTGGAAGAAATCGCAATCAAATCAGCTAAAACCTATCTTAAGGAGCGTCTTGATAGTCTGCAATTTCAAGGAAATCGGTTTCCACGAATTTTAACCCTCTGTTAAATTATTCAAATCAACTTGGGTTAGTAATACGAAATGATGTTTCCTATGTTATCAAACTACTGTAAAATTTTGAAAATTTTTGAAGCTTTCTAGCCTGGTTTTTGTGATTATATATCAACCCTGTGTAGAACAGTCAACTCTGAACAGTCTGTGCAAAATGAAATTTTTCGACCTTTATAAGTTATTCAAACGAAAAATCGTTCAACATGAAAGTTGTAGACAACTAAGTGATGATCTTAACATAAAAATTTGAATAATTTTTGACAACTGGTTTGAGAGTTATGGTCAAAATACACCCTCTCTGGACACCCAGTTTTCCTGGTTGACGTCACTCTGAATACCTGAGCATATCACCCCCATGGAGTCCGAATTGATCTTAGTGATGACTAGATGAATCGTTCCTTAATATCCGAGGGATCTTGTGTAAATTTTTGAGAATTTTTGAAGCAAATTATCTATCGTTTTGGCCATTTATTTCACTGTCCAGAGTTAGTAGTTCTTGTTACCATCAGCTGATCCATCGGTCTTTTGTTGGGACAGATGGAAGAGCTGCTGGTCGTTGACGCGCAGGGGCATGTGCACTCCGCTTGCCTGCACTGGGACGGGTTTCCCCGCCGCCTTTGGGAGCTTTTGAGTGCAGCCGGTTACCTCCAGCCACCGATTTACGATGGCCACGAGTTTGTGGAGGACGGAGTTCGTCGCTGCAGTGTGACGATGGTGATCCCGCAGCACCCGCTCAACGGGTGGGAGCCGATCGTGACTCAGATGGTCGGTCACTACCTGCTGGACACTTGGGAGCTTACCGCCATGAGGGCAATGACCACTTTTTGCTCTTCGCACCCTCTGGAGGTGGTTCTGACTGCGTTCGGGTTGTTCCCTGCACCTGACCCAACATACCCGCTTTGGCTCGACCGGATGGCACACGTGGACGTGGTCGCTACCCTTGACCCGGTCGGGGCACTTCGGACGACAGCGATGTGCTTGGACGGTCTCTACAGACTTCACACTTACCAGAGTTACGCCGTCGCTCAGTTGGTGGACCACGCTCAGGCCTTGCACCTGGCGGTCCAGCTGAGAGATGGACAGCTTCAGGAGGCTAGCATCGAGCTCGAGAGCAGGGCAACTCTTATCGCCCAGCTCCACGGCCAGGTTCACGAGCTTCAGGACACGGTGATGGATCGTGACGCTACGATCAACTTTTTGGAGGACCAGTTCCACGACCTGCAGCTTGAGTTGGACGAGGCCCAGGGGCAGCTCCACGCGATACAGCACGCGCAGGATGCCCTTCACGCACCCCCCGATGAGATGCAGGTGGACGATGAGGATGAGCCCCAGGGGATTGAGGGCGTTTCAGAGATGGACTCCGAGGACCAGGCACCGCAGCCCGCACCGGTTGAGGTTCACACTCCCGCGGCGAGTGAGGCATCGGTCAACATGTAGACCGAGGCGCTATTTTCTTAGCTTTTGTAGACTCCTCTTAGTGTAGCCTACTTTTGGACCATGGCTACTAGGCTAACTTAGAGTTGAGTAACCCCCTTAGTACTGATGTTAGAAGTAACCAAGTAGAAATGAGAGGATGATGGATGTAATGAATCCCTAATGCTACTAATGTGAATTATCAGTGATCTGTGAAAAGCTGAAGGTAGCAGCTAGTTCAAATTTTTATTCTCTTTTCCTTTCTGAATTAGCTCCTGAGAAGAATACCAAAGTTGTTCCAAATTTCATCGTAGAAATACTCGCAAAATTTCAGCCCAAACGGATTAGTATCGCAGGAAATAATCGCCAATTACAGAAGCTCTGTTTTCTGTAAAACAGAAAAACCAGAGGAGGAGTAAATGAATTTTTCGACTAACTTACTCTAGAAATCTGACTTTGTTATGACTACCAAAGTTGTAGATCATGAAATTATCTATCTCTTGTAAAAGTTTCAAGTTTATATCATGTGCATAACTCCAGTTATTAGCGTTTTCGTATCATTGGTTTTTCTGCACAACATGATTTAAGCGATCCGTTTTACTCCCATGACATTTGAGTTGTATGTTCCATTTGAAATGATGAGAATGTGGAGCCTAATGCAAAGATACTCGCATTTCAGATGGTTGGATCAACTCGAGGCACCCCTAGTGGTTTTGGAGCCGGGGGGAATGGCGATCCACCTCCACCTCCTCCACCAGTGGGTATCGCTGAGGTTCTTGCCGCCCAGACGGAAATTCTGCGGCAGTTGGTTCAAGATCAGCAACAACCGCGGGGTGGGCATCATGCTCAACAAGCACAAGAAGCGAGCTACCAAGACTTCCTCAGTACTCAGCCTCCGCTGTTCAATAAAGCGGATGAGCCTCTGGACACGGACGCTTGGATTCGCACAATCGAGTCCAAGTTTTCTCTATTGACTACTCCTTGTTCCGAAGCGAACAAGACTCGCTACGCCGCGCAGCAGCTTCGCGGATCAGCTCGTATGTGGTGGGATCATTACCACGGGATGCTACCGGCTGATCATGTGGTGAATTGGAATGAGTTGAAATTGGCTTTTCGAGATCATCATATTCTAGCTGGACTTCTTGACCATAAGCTCAACGAGTTCTTGGCCTTAACTCAGGGCACTCGTACTGTGGTGCAGTATGCCCAAGTATTCCATCAATTGTGTCAATATGCTGGACATCACGCGGATACCGACGCTAAGAAGCGTGAACGCTTCCGTCGAGGCCTTAGCACCAAGTTACAAGAAAGGCTAAATCTTGTCCGTGCAGACTCTTTCAATGAATTGGTGAATATGGCTATCTCTCAGGAGGATCTTATTTCTGCACACCGCACTGAAAAGAAGCGCAAGGCACCTGCTGGACCCTCGAGTGCCTCTACACCGAGGTATCGTATTGTGCAGAATAACCCACCCGCACCCTTTTAGAAGGCCCCTCAGCCAGGGCGTTGGATTATTCGGCCTCCTCAACAGCAGCAGCAAACTCGATTCGGATTTCCTCAGCAAGCTCGATCTGCATCTCAGTAGCAGCAAAACGGCCCTAGGCTGAATACTCAGCCAGCCGCTCGCCCTGACCATTATAACCGCTGTTTCAGATGCGGGAGTCTGGATCACTTTGCCAAGATGTGCCCCCAGGCGGGACAATCTCAAGGGCAGGCTTCTCGCAGAAATGATCAAAACAAGGGCAAGAGGCAAACCATTCAAGTCAGGCAGGGCCGACTTAATTTCACCAGCCTCGCTGACCTTCCGGAGGGAGCACCAATTATGTCGGGTACATTCTCCATAAACCATCACCCCGCAGTTATCTTATTCGATTCTGGTGCATCTCATAGCTTCATTAGTTCTAAATTTGGAGCAAAAGTTGGGTTAGATTTTTGCCACACGAAAGGGTCATTCATGATATCTACTCCGGGTGGTAAAGTTGCATCAAACCAAATCGTTAATAATGCGCCACTTAGTTTGGGTAGTAAAACCGTTCCTACCACTTTGATATTGTTGCCACTAGAAGGTATGGACATTATTCTGGGAATGGATTGGATGAAAAGACATGGGGTAATGGTAGATATCTCTTCCCGAGCCGTTGAAATAAATTCTCCAACTCATGGTCATTCGGTTCTATATTTACCTCATCACCAATGCAACAACTTTGGTGCCTATGCCATGAAAGATATTCGTCTCGAAGATATTCCGGTAGTCCGTGAATATGCAGATGTGTTTCCGGACGATTTACCTGGTATGCCGCCAGACCGGGATATCGAATTTGTCATTGAACTTCAGCCTAGTATAGCACCCATTTCAAAAAGGCCGTACCGAATGCCTCCTAAAGAATTAGCTGAACTAAAAATCCAGCTACAAGAACTGTTGGACAAGGGTTTTATTCGCCCAAGTGCTTCACCTTGGGGCTGTCCAGCATTGTTCGTAAAGAAGAAGGATGATAGTCTGAGGTTGTGTGTTGATTACTGGCCTCTCAATGCGGTGACCATCAAAAATAAATATCCACTTCCCCGCATTGATGTACTGTTTGATCAGTTGGCTGGAGCAAAGATCTTTTCCAATATTGATCTTCGTTCGGGGTATCATCAAATTAAAATCCGGCCTTGTGATATTCCCAAGACCGCCTTCTCAACCCGATATGGTCTCTATGAATATTTGGTTATGTCTTTCGGTCTCACCAATGCTCCGGTTTATTTCATGTACCTCATGAACTCGGTATTTATGCCGGAACTTGACAAGTTTGTCGTGGTTTTTATCGACGACATTCTGATCTATTCCAAGAACGAGGCCGAGCATGAGCAACACCTGCGAATTGTTCTTCAATGTCTCAGAGATCATAAGTTGTACACAAAATTCTCCAAGTGTGAATTCTGGCTGGACACAGTCAAATTTCTGGGTCACACTATATCTAGTGAAGGCATCTCAGTTGGTCCCAGCAAAGTGCAAGAAGTGATGGACTGGAAACCTCCTACTTCAGTTCATCAGATTTGCAGTTTTCTCGGCTTGGCGGGGTATTACAGCAGATTTATTCCGGACTTCTCCAGAATTGCTAAGCCCATGACAGAACTACTAAGGAAGGATGTCAAGTTTAAATGGAATGCAAAGTGCGATGAAGCATTTCATACATTGAGAGCACATCTAACCACTGCACCAGTCTTGGCTCAACCCGACAACAATAAACCATACGATGTTTATTGTGATGCTTCAGGCACTGGTCTTGGTTGTGTTCTAATGCAAGACAATCGGGTTATAGCCTATGCTTCCCAAGCTCTTCGGCCACACGAGCTAAATTATCCCACTCATGATCTTGATCTAGCCGCAGTTATTCATGCTCTCAAGCTTTGGAGACATTATCTTATGGGCACTCATTGCAATATCTATACCAACCATAAGAGTCTCAAATACATTTTCACTCAAAGTGAGCTGAATATGAGGCAACGAAGATGGCTGGAATTAATAAAAGATTATGACCTGGAAGTTCATTATCATCCGGGCAAGGCTAATGTTGTAGCCGATGCGCTCAGTCGCAAGGTTCACTGCAATTGCCTTTCAGTGGAGTCATATAATGACACATTGTGTGCTGAAATGCAAAAGCTGAAGTTGGAGATCATTCCTCAAGGTTCGTTGAATCATATTTCGGTGGAACCGACACTTTATGACAAGGTCATCATGGCACAATTACATGACAAAAGTGTTGGTATTATCAAGCAGAAAGTAGTAGAGGGTGAAAATAAATACAAGTGTTTTCGGGTAGACCATAAAGGGATTTTGTGGTTCGAGGGTCGCCTAGTCGTTCCAAAGAATCATGAGCTGCGGAAACAAATCCTGGACGAAGCACATCTCTCTAAATTCTCCATTCATCCGGGTAGCACCAAGATGTACCAAGATCTAAAACAAAATTTTTGGTGGACTCGCATGAAGAGAGAGATTGCCAAATATGTCGCAGAGTGTGACGCCTGTCAGAGAGTGAAAGCTTGTCACTTGAAGGTTGCTGGAACTCTCTAACCGCTGCCAATTCCGTCTTGGAAATGGGAAGATATTAGCATGGACTTCATAGTGGGCTTACCAAATACTTCTCGGCATCATGATTCCATTTGGGTCATTGTTGATAGGCTCACAAAGACCGCTCATTTTATTCCAGTGCATACAGAATATCGAGCCAAGAAATATGCTGAAATCTATATTGATCGGATTGTCTGTCTACACGGTATACCCAAAACGATTATATCGGATCGTGGTCCTCAGTTTGTGGCAAGGTTTTGGGAGCAACTCCAAGAGGCTCTCGGAACTAAATTAATTCGAAGCTCAGCTTACCATCCACAGACTGACGGACAGACCGAAAGGGTGAATCAAATTCTTGAGGATATGCTTCGAGCATGTCATCCATTATGACAAGCACTGGGACAAATGTTTATCCTTGGCTGAGTTTTCTTATAACAACAGCTATCAGGCCAGTCTGAAGATGGCACCATTCGAGGCCTTGTATGGTCGACGTTGTCGAACTCCTTTGAGTTGGTCCCAGATTGGAGAACGTCAAATATTTGGACCCGAATTAGTGGTCGAGGCTGAGGAGAAAGTAAAAATAGTACAAGCAAATATCTAAGCAGCCCAGTCTCGGCAAAAGAGTTATTTCGATAAAAGAAGGGATCCTTTGAAGTTCATGGTTGGTGACCACGTCTATTTAAGAGTGTCCCCAACTCGAGGCGTTCAACGTTTCGGAGTCAAGGGTAAGTTAGCACCTCGCTATGTCGGGCCCTATGAAATCATTGAAGAATGTGGACCCGTGGCTTATCGTTTGCGACTTCCTTCACGACTCGCCACCATCCATAATGTTTTCCACATATCCCAACTCAAGAAATGTGTTCGAGTTCCTACGGAAATCATCGATCAACAAGAAATTTTAGTGGAGCCCGATCTCTATTATACCGAATATCCACTCAAAATTCTGGATCAAAAAGAGAGAGGTACTTGTCGAAAGGTGGTAAAAATGTATAAAATTCAGTGGTCTCATCACACTGAAGAAGAAGCCACCTGGGAGACGGAAGATTATCTTAATCGACATTATCCGGGTTTCCTTAGCTCCACATCAGGTATATCACTTCCCCTACTTAAATTCAATCATCCAATCTCGGGGCGAGATTCTTTTTAAGGGGGGTAGGTTGTGACACCTCAGGTGTCAGTACACTTAAATACAATCACTGCACCACATTTTAAACTCAAAAGAAAGATGTGAGCAATTAATTCAGGAGGAGAGGTCAAATAAAAGTCAAAGTAAACAAAAGAAATTAAAGGAGAAAAGAAAAAGAGTGAAAAGCTACTCAAGTTTCAATTCAAAAATATGCACAAAATTTTAGTTGGCTCATGAGAGGTACTTCAATTGACATGTGCTCAATTGAACTTCAGCCAAAATCAAGTCAAAAACTGAATAAAACCAAAGTCCTTTTGTGCAAGTTTGCAAATTTACAATTAGTTCAAAATGTGAGTTTCAAATGAAAATTTGCATAACACAAAAGTTGTAGATCTTGAAAAGTTATGCAAAATTGGTATTCAACACTTTTTCATTTGAGCCCTCGAAATAGGAGATATTTTTAGTTTAGCGAGAGGTCCCAGGATTTTCAGAAATCACAGAAAAGCCCCTATCTCCATCTCTCTCTCCCGGTTTGCTCTGTTCCACCGCGCGCCCGCGGCCAAATGGACCCGGGGAGTCCCCCAGCGCCACCTGGCCGCCTCTTGGCACCTCCTCACGCGCACACGCGTCCCAGAAGCCTCCCCGAGCCGCCACGACACCCCCGCCAGGCGCAGCGCCGCTGCCTCCTCCGCCCGCTCGCCGTCGAGTCGCCCAGTGCCAAATCGACCGCCCCCAGACACCACTTCCCTCGCCCAGGAGCTCCTTGGCCTATAAGAACCCCCAGAGCTCCACCGTCGCGCGCCTTCTCCTCCTTCTTCCTCCTCCCGCCGCTCCGCCATGGCCGCCGAGATCCAGCTCACGCGGACCGGCTAACCCAGCCCTACATTGTCCCATCCGACCACCGCAGCAGCTTCGCCACCTCCTAGTTAAGCTACACGCACGTGGAATCAAACCCAAACCTCCTCCAGACGCCGTTCCTCTTCTGCGCCACCGCCGGCGAGCTCAAGTTCACCGCGGACTGGCCAGCCCAGAAGAAGTCCGAGCACTACAGCTACCCCAGGCACATCCTCCAGCTCACGCGGTGCTCGTGCGTGCCCTGTTCCCCTACCCCGAGCCCTCCTTCACCTCCAGCGCCGGCGAAACGAACAACCGCCCCGCCATTGACGCCGACGAGCTCGAATCCGTGCACCAAACACTCGAACGCCGACCAGGGTAGGTGTTCCTCGATCCCTGCTCTCCCACGCGCCTCCCTATTGCAGCCCCGGTAAGCCCTGCCTAGCAGAACACCACCGGGCGAGCTGTGGCGGCGGAGAAGGCCGGCGAAGGACCCGGTTGTAAATTTTTTTTTGTTCAAGGGTGTTTCTGCAAGTATTCCTGTGTATACTAGTGAACTTCTAAAATGCGAAACAAATCACAGAAAAATCGGAAAAATGTAAACTCAGCTGATCTGGATTCCTTGTAACAAGATCTACAAATTTTGTAAAAGTAACATCTGCCGAATTTAATCTGGGAAAAAGAATAAGAAAACCACCTTATGCATGTTCAGGAAGTTCTACTCAGCAAATGACCTTAATTTTTCGATATGTTATCACTAATGGTATATTAAGATCACAATAAAAAGATCACACCCAGCCAAAATAGTTATCATGTTGGAACAATCAAGATTCTCTAATCTGTTGTTGACTTTCTCGAATTAATACTGGAAAATATGCACATGAACTTGCTCTGAAATTTTTACTGCATGCATGTGAAACTGAAACACTGTTAATCCCTAAATTTCAGATTTATTAGAGTTCATTTGCTATATACCATGATTTATGCTTGTTTAATCAACTTAATTCTTCATATATAGTTCTTATGCTCAGAAAAATCTATATTTATTTCTGAAGTCTCTTTTTAGCTGTGTTCCTGTCTAAAAATTTTGAGCTGCAGTTACTGAGTTTTGCTTTGGTGAATAATCATGCTTAGCATCTTAGGGCTAGATTTACTATTTTTGTTCTGAGTAATCTACACCATAAATGATCTTGATTTTTGGACATGATCTTGTTTAGAGTATGTTCTATCTGTAATAAAAATTTCATATGCAGTACTAGTTAAATGCACCTTGAGAAATTTATGCTACATCATTTTAAGTTAAATGCATAACTAATCTATCAGGTGGTTATAAAGATCGATAATTTTTCTGGAGTATGTCTAGCTCATGAGTAGACTCTCGTAAAAATTTGAGAACCATATCCCTAGTAAAACTTTCTGTAGAATTAATCCTTATTAATGGCTTGCTGTTTTTATTCTTTTTGCACCTCTGCTGTATAAGTGTATAAAATCTGGAAAAATTTTAGTGCTGAGTGGATGCCTTGTAGATGCTCCCATAAAATTTGTAGCACCAGAACCCATGTTGAACGTTCTGTACAAAAAGGTGAAGCAACTAGAGTAATCCACTTGCATGAATAGTTATAGTTTTTGCTTTATGGTTAGATGCTGAAATTTATACCATGAATGTTTAAGTTTGGATCTGTGTTACTTTAGTGTTTCATCACTAGCTCATTAGTAGTTTTGTTGTTATGAAATAATGAAAGCATGCTATGTGTTGAAATTGAAAATGAAAACCAAAACCCCCACTCATTCATGAAGAAACGTAGTTATGTTTACTACTCTATAAATGACTGCCCATGAAACGAAATGTTGAAATCATCATTAAAGTAACTTTTGTTGACTACAACTTTATCGTGAAGAAAAGAAATTGTTATCCATGAATAACTCATAATCTTGCATTGCATTTAGAAATGGTTAATCTCGCGGACGGGGACTACGAATTGGTGCCCGTGGACTCTCGTGTGGATCAGGAGGTCAATTTGAACTGTGCTAACTTGTCTCAAGACCTGGGCCAAGCCGCAGAGGCTTTTCTGCCTGACAGTGCCCAAGAAGGCAAGCCCCGGAGAATAATCCCACTATTTTCCGAATTATCATTCAGCTATCTATTTATTAATGTATTGTAATATTTTGTTTTCTGCATTTAAGTTTTCTAGGCGTTGATCGAAAACCTTAGATGCATGATCCCTATGAACCTATGTTTGCTACCGGATCATTTTATCGACTAGTTGCCATGCTAAATAGGTACGGTAGAAGTCGAGTGGTTTCCTGCCTCTCGCGAGCAAATAGGAATTGTACTGACTTTAATTCCTGTTGAAATGTAAGGACAACGGGCGGGGTTGTGTAGTTGTGACACCCCGCTGGTATAGTAAAAAATGGCTAAGGTCGCGGTGTGTGGCTCATTTCGTTAAGCGTTTGAAAGTACTAGCCACATACCGAGAAATGAGGGTCTTATATTCTAAAGTGATGCAAGGCTAATGCAGGATCAACTGGGAAATGATCCCCTTAATATTCAGATATAATTCCAGCGGTTAATTCAGGACTGGATTGGGCGTATAACATAGATAATGAATGGATCACCACAATGGCTGTGCAAAAACATCAATACACCATAGAATGAATCACCACATAATTCCACCGGTTAATTGAAGACTGCATTTGGCATATAACATAGATAACGAATGGATCACCACAATTGCTGTGCAAAAACATCAATACACCAGATAAAATTTTAAACTGGATCAGTGTACTCCTGTTGGCAGGGACCACAATTCACATATACACAAAATTGTTCAGGTAGGGCATATAACATAGATAACTAAAAAGCAGCAGCACAGCCTGAAGCATATTGATCTATCAGCTCTAGCAAACGGTAGAAACTGAAAAATGCAATCTAGAACTATCAGGATGCAAGCACCTGAGGGCGTATTCGTGGAGGACGGGTGGCCGGGGACTCGGCTCCCAGCGACGGCGAGGGCGCGATGCCGTCCTGGCGGCCGGCGTCGGTCAAGGACAGAGGAGTACGTGCTGGAACAGAGGCAAGAGCGTGGGAGACGCCCAGAGATCTAATTGATCTCTAGCATAACTTCTTAGTTCTCGAGTTGGGCCTTTATGGCCAGATTACATCACGATCCAAACATTACAAATTTGAAATAAGATACAACTACCTGAGCAGCCTTGGCGACGTGGGCGCGTGCCCTTCTAATTGCGATGGCGCCTCTGGTACATGTTGCCGTACATAACATCTCTCCCTCCCTTGGGAAACAGCTCGTCCTCGAGTTGAAACGTCGGAAAAGCAGAGCGGAAATCTTCAACTGGTTCCCAAGTAGTCTCGACTTCAGGTAGGCCAGACCACTTGATCAGAACATGCCATTGTCCGCGCTGTAGTTGAGAGCGTAGGACGCGTTCTGGTTCTAGAAGAACATGGCCATGGCAGATTGGAGGCAGCGTTGGAGGTGATTGAGGAGGTAGGTGTCCCATGGAAAGGTTTGAGCATGCCAACATGGAAAACATTATGAATGCGCGCCCCTTTTGGAAGCTGGAGGCGATAAGCAAGGGTGCCAACACGCTCCAGAACTTGAAATGGTCCGGCGTATTGGGCGCTGAGCTTGTTACGTGTTTCTGGTAGGAGTGATTGCATGGGGCGATGAAGAACACGGAGCCAAACCCAATCGCCAACAGAGAATGTACTTGGAGCATTTGGGAGGTCAAAGGGCATCACCAACAATTCAAAATGTCCATCATGTGTCTTGACTAGTAGGATAGGAGCTGAAAATGGCGATGTACTTGGCCAGATGATGCCTTGCTCAAGCATAGTGGCACACTGTGATTCCAGTTCATCCTTTTGAATTTGAGGATATCTGTAAGGTCGAACTGCTGCAGGTTGTGAGTCAGGCAGCAAGTGAATTCTGTGATCACAAGGACGCTGGGGTGGCAGACTGGTTGGGGGCTCAAAAACATCTGCATATGAGTCTAGGAGACGAGCCAATAGGTGAGTTTCTGATTTTTGAATGGAATGCAGTCTGCCTGTGGGTGGAATATCCCAACGAGTTGATCCAATGCCTTTCCGTAAGACACGTTTGCCATTGTGCCAAAAAGCCATACAGAGATCATCAAAGTCCCAAAGGATCGGCCCTAAAGTGCGAAGGAAATTTACCCCAAGCACCATGTCATAGCATTCCACGGGAATGGTGTAGCAGTCAATCGTGAAGAATTCTTCGCCAATGCGTATAGCAACATCCTCAGCTAGGCCACGTGATGAAACTCGATCGGCATTGGCTACTATGACATTGACACCACGGCTATTGATGAAGTTAAGACCAATATGCTGAACTGCGGGACCGCTGATGAAGTTATGGGTGGATCCTGAATTGAGCAGTGCAGTAATTTGATGATTTCCCATGCGCACTTTAACTTGCATAGTGTCAGCTGTCCGAATGCCCGTGATAGCATGAAGAGAAATTAGTGGTGGCATGTCTACTGCAGGTTGATCATCTTGACTGGTCTGGTCATGTGCATCAAAATTAGACACTTCAAGGTAAAACAAACGTTGACATTTGTGACCCTGAACATAAGGCTCATCACAGTTATAGCAAAGTCCTTGGCGACGGCGTTCTGTCATTTCTTGTGGCGACAGATGGCAGAATGGTCATGATGGAGCTGACTGGGCTGCAGTGATCACCCACGGAGCTGCAGTGGACACTGGCTGCTGTGGCTGAGATAGATTTGGTGTTTGTTGTGGTGGCCTTGGAGGTTTGGATGAGGCGAACTCTAGCGAAGAGGCACGTCGCTCATATGCACGAGCAAGAGACATGGCGCTTTGTAGATCGGCTGGCGCTTGAAGTTCCACATCCGTGCGAATGGGATCTGGCAAGCCTCCTGTGAACAATTGGACTTGCTGTTCAGGTGATAGATAGCATGCATGAGCCATCCGGTTCTGAAAAGCTTCTTGATAATCTGCCACTGATCCTCTGAATTGCAGCCTTGCTAGATCGGACAAATGATTAGTGCCCAACGGAGGTCCAAAACGTTGCTGGCAGAGTGAACGAAACAAGGTCCAGGAAATAGCGGTGATATCCCCTGCATCTCGCTCTAACATGTAAAACCAATGCTGAGCAACTCCTGTGAGGTGAAAGGATGCGAGCCAGACTTTGTCGTTGTCTCTGGTACGCTGTGCTCTGAAGAAATGCTCACAGCGATTGAGCCAGCCGAGAGGGTCTTCTTTGCCATCCTGGAAAGGAAAGCTTGGTATATCGGGGAATGCTGAGAGCTTCATCTGATTGTTCTGCAGGAGCTTGGTGGACTGGGTGCTGGTATGGCAGTGATGGAATCGGAGATGGGGAGTGTGGAAAGGGAATTTGTGTAATTGGGATGGGGCGGGTTGCTATGGATGTGTGGGCGACGACGGAAGTGGCCGACGGCACTTGGTGCACGCCGCCGTAGCTCGCGGGTGCCGGCGCGGTCTGTGGATGGAGAGGTGGCACAGACTGACTGAAGGGAGGTCCAACGGAGTGGAGAGCGGAGGACGGCAGCGCCCCCTGGAGGAGCAGCA
Source organism: Panicum virgatum (assembly GCF_016808335.1). NCBI lineage: Eukaryota > Viridiplantae > Streptophyta > Magnoliopsida > Poales > Poaceae > Panicum > Panicum virgatum. Next base: position 14,491,321 of record NC_053142.1, on the reverse strand, counting down.
GGGGCGGGACACCGAGCCACAGGGTGGGGTACGGCGCGGCGGTAGGTGCTCCGGCGGCGGTTGACGGCCAACTCTCCACATCTGCGAGCCAAGAGGAGGTCGGATGCACCTGGTGTTGGAGGCCATAGATGGCGGTTGTCGAAGGCGGCGGTTCCCCTGGTGGTGGCGCGGACAGACCGGGGCGGCGCTCCACATCGCCGAGGCGGGCGGCGAACTGGCCCATCTGTCGCTGGAGACCGAAAATCGCCGCGGTGAGGGCGTCGAGGGCGGCCGCCGGAACGGACGCCGCGGCGGACGAATCGGCATGCGGCGGCACGGAACTGGGCGGTCCCAGAGTGGAGGCGAGCGGGGGTGTGGTGCTATAGGTTGCGAGTGGAACGGAGGTGGCGGGGATGGCGGCGGATGCGGTGGCGGCGGTGGATGCGGCGGCGGCGGTGGATGCAAGGTGCCCAGACATCGTAGTAGCTGCTGATACCAGATTGTCAGGATGCAAGCACCTAAGGGCATATTCTTGGAGGACGGGTGGCCGGGGACTTAGCTCCCGGCGACGGCGAGGGCGCGACGCCTTCCTGGCGGCCGGCGTCGGGCAAGGACAGAGGAGTACGCGCTGGAACAGAGGCAAGAGCGTGGGAGACACCCAGAGATCTAATTGATCTCTAGCATAACTTCTTAGTTCTCGAGTTGGGCCTTTATGGCCAGATTATATCACGATCCAAACATTACAAATTTGAAATAAGATACAACTGCCTGAGCAGCCTTGGCGACGTGGGCGCATGCCCTTCTAACTGCGATGGCGCCTCTGGTACACATTGCCGTACATAACAAGAACACTTAGAACACTCTATTTGGCTTCCCATGGTGCTCTTTATGTTCATGCACCTCAGCTGCAAAATAGACATTAAGCACACATCAACTTTTGTGTCTGAGAGTGGTCATTTGCTTAGTCTGCTCATATTACACTCTAGAAGATGCAACCAACGAAACATGGGGGGTGAGTTTATGAAAACAGGATTCAAGTTTTTTTTTGGAGGGCAATGCGGGAGTTCCCCACAACACTTCATTTTTATTTATATAAAAGGGAGCATGAAAGTTATGTTAGGTATTCAGCAATAAAAGCAGCAAAAAACATTTCAGAACCAGAAGTTTGCAGTTTCAGATTATGTCTATGCATTAGTTAAACTTCAGAAATAGAAGCTTATAGTTTCAGAGAAGTACAAAACAGAACAAAAAACACGTGAGCATCCACCATACAAGGTTTCCATGTCAAGTTTTTGCAGCTTATCCATTATATAAGTTGCCGACCAAACAAACAACTAATTAAAGTAGATTTTCATATATACGAATGACATAGACAACATGCTAATACTATCCGCAAGCTTGGAAACCTTTCTATCGATTAGGAACAAGCAAGATGGACCTATACCTATAAAAATGGTGATCCCAATCGCAACACAAGTTTTTGTCGAATAGACATAAGTTAGTAGGTATGTCTATCAGTTAATTTCGTCCAAGAATAAATTATAAGTTCAAAGACACAGCAGAATTAGCAGGCCCTCAAGTTGAAATTGTTGATTTTAATAATAAAAAATCTAAATATAACTAATTTTTCAATGGGCCTTCCACTTGCCCTTGCCCTTGTAGTCGGGTAAGTACAACTCTACCTGGTTCCTGGGCTTCCAAGTACATCTTTGGTCCTCACAAAATGCATTAGCATTTAGCAAACATTTTTGACATCCACATCACAGTGTGCAAACCATCATGCTTACAGTAGGCCAAAAGACGATAGCAATAATCATACTACTCTCGAACCAAAGCAGTAACAAGGGAAACATGAAAAAAAAAAGCTCCTAGGCACACTGCTCTAAATCAAAGAACCAAGCCATAAACAAGCAAACTCTACACATGTTCTACACAGCAAGCAAGATGAAATAGTCATGTATGATAAATCCTACCATAGCACCAACCTGTGAGTGTGCAAACAAATACCATAGAAGCGACCTGTGATTATGCAATCAAGAAAAAAAAAGCACACTGCTCTAAAGTCAAAGAACATAACTGTGTAAAGAAAATAAGTATATTTGTAAGAGCATCTTCAACATGAGGAGCATCTTATCAGTGAAGGACATAATATTCTGCACAACATGTGGAGCCAACATAACTGTGTAAGAGCATCTCCAAGAGTCTAGCCAAATCAGACTAGCCAAATTCCCATTTAGCTAGCTATTTAGCTAGTCATTTAGCAATTCAAAGAACGGGGAGTCAAACAGCCTAGCCATTTAGCAGCACCTCCCTCTTCCTCTTTGCTCCCCTCCTCCGCTTCTCTTCCCCACCGAGCAGACCAGCACAACACCAGCAGCCTCCTCTCCCATGGCGCCCCATTGCTACCCTCCAGATCCACCACCATGTGTGCGGCAGAGCACCAACAGCGCCTCCTTGCCTCCCAGCTGAGCCCCCTCTGCTGCTCCTTCTCTCTCTTTCTCCTGCATAGCACCTGTTGACGCAAATCTAGGGCCAACACAAGAAACACACTTGACCATGCAGCGCGAGGAGGAGCTCGCTGCAGCACCTCCTGCGTGGACCGGTCAGACCGGTTTCACAGAGTGGTCAGACCGGTCGCCGACGACAAGATCGATGACGAACCTACGAACATTAGCCCGGGAAGACCCGTCGGGACAGGCGCACGTAGGGTTGTTCTAGGGTCGGCAGGCCACCTAGAATGCCCTCAATTGACGTAGAGACGAAGGAGGAACAAGAAGTAGTAGATTGGAAAAGCTAGGGCAAGAGAAAGTAAAAAGATAAAAGTTTTTGTGTTTGATCGATTGGATAAACCTCAATCGTCCGTGGCCCTTTATATTTATAGGGAGGAGAGGTTTTGCCCCATTAGGAGTCCAAATTTATACAAATCTCATGTTAAAATACAACTCCAAACTCGGACTGTGCTGCTTGGACCGGTCTGACCGGTCCGACTCTGTGTCAAATCTTCCAGAAGCCATAACTCTCTCATCCGAACTCCAAATTGGATTTTGTACACATGCATTTTGATCGCCCCGACGAGAGCTATGCAATGATGAAGTAAAATTTGTATTTTGACAAAGTCACCTTAACCGGTCAGACCAGTTTGAGCATATCGGTCTGACCAGTCTGCACAGTCTGCCAATTTTTGTCACCAATATATGCCCCCCTATTTTTTGGTAATGCTTGCATGCCAAAACAACAAGCCTCTGGACCAAAATTGTCTAAGGACAATGATAAACATGCATCGGCCATATTTTGTTCTAAGGGCGATAAACTTTATCAGCCATACCTTGCTTCTTCTTCAAGCTGATGATGAAACAACTTACTTAGGCCTCCATATCTGCTTCATGGTCACCGACCTTGCTGGTACAACCTCCTCTTGTTGTTCCATAGACTCTTTCTTGTGCATTTATTGCAGCCTCCTCTTTTGAGTGTGAGATTAGCCTGAGGGTCACTACCTCGGCTGTAAATACTGGTTGTCTTGTTTCACATCCTTCTCACCATCTAGGCTGCAATTAGGTTTGCTTTTGACCAGATTATCGCTAGCAACAATCGGTCTTTGGGAGGCACCATAGCTTGGATATGTAGAAGAATATTGAATAAAGTATGGATGCATATACATTCTACTATAATCCAAAGGTGTATAATAGTAAGGATACAACCAGAACCATGGAGCAACCGGCTCACCAAATAAATATGGTACAAAAGCATCATTACCTTGTTGCAAATGAGAAGCTGATTGCTCACGATACTCAAATGATGGATTTGTTTCTTTAGCTTGATCTGGTCGCTTCTTCTATTTCTAAGTAGCTCCTTTCTCCTCGTACTTGGCCAAGAGTTCCTTGAAACTCGGCCTTTCTTTCTTCTTAGCGTTTCTAGAATTTTTCCCAAAGCTCCTAGAGGTATCGGTCAGATCAGTTTCCCGACCGCTCAGACCGATCTGTGCAGACTCAGCCTTTTGCCGCTCGTGCCCCCCCCCCCCGAGCATTAAAACTCCAGGGGGACCGGTTAGACCGGTTTCAAGACCGGTTAGACCGGTCTTTATAGACCTGGCGCCTTTCTTCTGATCTTGCCCCCGAGTGTTGAACCTTTCGATGAAGCTTCAGGGGATCTCTTCATTGGAATTTCTTTGCTTTATCTCAGAGGTTTTGGCCTTGGTTCATCAATGATTACATCTTCCCCATCGTTGATTCAGCTTGATTCGGCCGAATTAAAACCTTAGGATTCTATAATTCGACAGTATGCATAGGGAAAGGATTATTATCAATTTGCATTTGTGGAACAACCAATCGACCTTTATTAACGGCCGATTGAATTTGTCTCCTTAACACGTTGAAATCATTGGTTGCATGAGAGAATGAATTATGCCATTTACAATAAGCATGCCGCTTTAATTCCTCCAGCGGCGGAATAGCATGAGACAATTTAATGTATCCCAATTTATTTAATTCATCGAATATGCGATCAAATTTGGATACATCAAAAGTAAACTTAATATTATCTTGCCAATTTTTTTGAATCGGCTTGAGAGAACCGCAAGTGCAAGATTTATCATTAGAAGGCCAAGCAAATTCAGCAGCATAAACATCCTTGCCTTCATCGTTCAAACAATTTGATTCACAACCAAGAACGTAAACAGGACGATTAGGCATTTCATTAGACTTTTGCAAACTTCAAGCTTCTTTAGCTCGGCTTTCATTAGCCAGAGCCTTTTGCAAAACTTGACTAACATGTAAAAATTCTTTTCCATCTAGCTTTTCTTTATGAAAATCAAGTAAACCAGCAAAAGTTAGATCAACCAAATCTCTATCAGAAATTGTCAAACTATAGCATCAGTTTCTAATATCTCTAAATCTTCTAATATATTCAGCAACACCTTCATGCAACTTTTGCTTAACCGATGTAAGATGTGACAATTTCAATTCAGTTTCACCATTAAAGAATTAATCATGGAATTTTTGCTCTAAATAGGACCATGTGCGAACTGAATTGGGTGGCAATGAAATAAACCAAGTAAATGTGTAACCCGATAGAGATAAAGGAAATAACCTCAACTTATAAATATCACTAGTACTAGCTTCACCACATTGTATAATAAATTGGCCGCTCCAATGTAGTTCTACTATCATCACCAGTGAATTTAATAAATTCAGGAATTTTAAAATCATGTGGATATGCAACATGTTCGTATTCATCAGGATATGGTCTTTGATATGATCGGCATCTCCCTTTTGGATCTATACCAAAAGTTTGTCTAAATATTTTAATCACTTCATCTTTAATGCTGCCAGATCCAAAATCACCGGCCCTAAGCCGATTTACATTCGGTGTACCATAAGGTTGAGCAAAGTTCGGCGGTGTATAATGTTGCAATGAACTTGCTGCCCCATAGCACGTTTGCATCAGGTGCTGAATTATAATTAATTCTGTTATGCTGATTAGCTGAATTAATCACTAAAGCATTATTAGTTGGAATTCTATCATTAGCCCAATCATCCATTGCCTTATGAGTATTAGACGTAGACGCTGTTGATGGTGCTCAAGTGCCATTTTCACCCGTCAACTATACTCAATAATAAAGGAAAACTGCATGCCTTACTCGCATATTTGTATCACTAACCTTGCTCCACAGTTGTTTTTGAGTTTTGTACATTTCAGATGAGCAAGAGCGGAATAAGACGAAAACACACAGCAGACGCCATACAACTACGTAGAATATCGCATCTAGCGTCACCCACTTACAAAGAGGGCCCATCTGGCAGAGCAAACGGGCGCGGCACGCATAATGCATACAAGGAAAGATATCAGGACCCACATGTCAGCCTGCCAGCGAAAGATAAGGACGAGAGGCGGCCAGGTGGGGCCGGCCGACCCCTTGGGTTGGCCGAACCTGGCCGGCCTCCCGTCCAGGTGCATTTCGAGGAGGAGTCGCCCCCAAGTCTCCTGATTACCTTTCATACGTGCATTTGGCGGGAACCGACCTCCACTAGTATAAATAGGGCCCCCTCTCACCCCTCTCAACACACACACACTTCATTCCATTCTCTCCAAGAAGGTTCTCCTCTCTCTTGCTCTCTTAGCTAGGTAGTGGAGCTAGGCTAGTTCCCTTTAGCGAGCAAGTCGTCCTCGGGGTCATTGAGCAATCCTCGGCTCCCGGTATGGCTTTGTATCTGACTTGTCAGACTTCTATTCATAATATAGAGTTTTACCATGGTTTCTTTGCTATCTTGATAGTTTATCAATCCATGCTTAGTTCGTTCATAAGTTATGCTATAGTCTTGGTTAGGTCAGATGATCCGGGTACGGATAGAGGATCGTTGTGCTTTCAGGCTTGCTCTAGTGTTTTACTCGTCCATCCGAAGGGTGGGAGACCTGGGGGCACTAGACTAGTGACTTCATACACGAGCGTGGTGCTCGGGTATGCGGGATCCTTCGGATATGACCGTGCTCCACGGTGTGACTGGGGTAGATGGCATGTGGTGATAGCCCTGTCCATCCGGCGTAACAGCGGTGTTGCGTTTAGTGTACTCCCCGATGTTCGGGTTCGGTGTAGGAGTTCATGCAAAGAGGTAATGGGACTGGATGTACTCCGGTGCGGGACCTTCTCCCTGCTATCCCATTTTCCTGGCACCTGCAATCCTAACCATGATCTAACATGACCCCATCTTTGGATAGAAGCACTAGGACACCTAACCTAGCCTAAGCTCCAGCTGACTTGACGTAGGTAGAGTAGACCTTTGTTTTATAGTTTCTCTCTTTTATTCCTTCCTCTTGGAGTGCGGATGTGTGCTATGTCACATTACCCTTGCTTATTCTTTATCTGTACTTACCCCTGTTAGAGTATTGCCTATTGCTTGAGGCACAATGTCATGGTTAATGTTGAGCACAATACCTTTGCCGCTGCCGTCCTTTGGGACACAAATAAATGACGATACCCTTACTCTCCGGGTGAAATGCTACAACAGTATATCCGTGCGCTTGCGGATCCATCTATAATCGTATTGATTATACCACGAGAGTGGCACCCCTTGGGTGCAGTTGCTAGGATGGGTTCGGCACCCTCATTTCTAGTGATTGCACTAAGGACTGCCAACAAACATTTCTGGCACTGTTGCTAAGGATTAACCATTCCTAGTGATTGCGCTAAGAAACATCAACAAGCATTTCTGGCGCCGTTGCCGGGGACGGAATTTGAACAAAGATATTGTGCTGATGTTAACTTAGACCTTGTACTCAGGATATATACTCTTTCAGGCTAATGTCACTTTATGTCTTCTTTTATTTTTGATTTGAAAGAAGACAGGGGTAGTGTATGACTGGTTTCTCCGTGCTGGAAAACTACACAGACAACCAGAGAGGCTCGTGAGAAGGGCACGACCTCGCGTCGTTCCTCCTCTCACTATCCTCCTGGCACAGGAACCCATTTCGGAAGCACCACTCGTTCTTGAGGCTATGGCTGAAAAAACTCTCCGCGAGTTCTCCGTCCCCTCCACCGACAATGTGGCCACTAGCCCCAACATCAATGTCAGGGATGTGAACTTTGAGCTCAAATCAAGCCTCATCAACATGGTGCAGGCTAGCCCATTCTGTGGCAAGCCAAATGAGGACGCAAATGCACATTTGCAGAATTTTCTGGAGCTCTGCGACACCGTTGTCATACGGGGTGTCGCCGCCGACGTTGTCAAGCTTCGTCTGTTTCCCTTTTCGCTCCTGGGGAAGGCGAAACCGTGGTTTTATAAAGAAAAGGACATCAACACTTGGGCCAAATGCTCCAAGGCGTTCCTCGCAAAATTCTTCCCGCTGGGCAAAACAAATGCCCTGCGCAGGAGAATTTCAAGTTTCCAGCAGACAGGGATGGAATCCATCCCAGAAGCTTGGGAGAGGTTACAGGAATACATCCTGGCCTGTCCTGATCATGGCATGGATGAGTGGCTCGTGATGCAAAGCTTCTACAATGGGCTCACAATGACATCTCGAGCCAATATTGATGCCGCTGCTGGAGGAGCCTTTCTCGACCTGACCATAGCCAAAGCAAAAGAATTGGTCGAGAAGATGGTCTCCAATCAGGGGTGGAGCGATGAACGACTCCAGCCCCGCACGAAAGGCGTGCATACCATCAAGGAGACGGATATGATTGCCGCAAAACTGGATCTCCTCATCAAGAAGATGGAGGAAGGGAGCCAACGACAGATTCAGGCTCCCGTCGACGCCATGGGTTCGCACTTCACATGCGAAGTCTGTGGAAATGATGGACACTCGGGGAACGACTACCTCGAGACCCGTGAAGATTGCGCCTACCTCAACAACAACAACAACAACAACAATGGGTACCGTCCACCACAAGGAGGCCAGGGGTGGAACCAGCCACGTCCACCATTTCAGGGAGGTAATAATTATAACTCCTCTTTCAGTTCAAATTTCAATTCGAACCAACCCCCCTTGAGAGAACTTGTGCTTGGCCAAGTTAAAATTAATGAAAATATAAACAAAAAGCTCTTGGCCAATGATAAAACCCTAGAAAATCTGAATGTCAATCTTGAAACTTTGTCTTCAATGCTTAAAAACCAATCAAGTTTCAATAAAATGATTGAAACCCAACTTGCACAAATTGCTGCTGCTTTACATGTTGCTGAGAACGGGAAGATCCCGGGGCAACCCGAGCCTCCCATAGAAAGTGTCAATATGGTGCTCTCTGTATGGGGCAACACGTCCCAGATGCCACCACGAACTAACCATGCAGGTAAGTACAATTCCCCAAGGAACGACTCTTGGGATGGCCTTGTGGCAACAGTGCAAGAGGATCCAGGGGTCCTCATGATCAGTTGCTCGATCTACAACAAATACTACGAGCACGCACTTTGCGATCTGGGGGCAAGCGTGATCATAATGCCCAAGGTAATTTTCGAAGAACTTCAATATCCTACTCTTTCCCCAACAACTATGCTCGTACAGCTTGCAGATTCAACCATTCGGTATCCCGAAGGGATAGCCGAACACGCTTTCGTACGAGTATGAGACTCCTTCGTCCTTGCCGACTTTGTGGTAATGGATATGGAGGGCGACCTCGGAGTCGACCTCGTACTTGGGTGACCTTTTCTAAGGTCTGCCAAGGCAAGAATCGATGTCGGAAAGGGAGAAATCCGTTTCCGTGTCGGAAGGGAGGATATGTCTTTCAGGTTCAAGAAGAAGGAAGAGCAGCACTTCATGATCCAACAAGACAGTTAAGGGCAAGCACTCTAGGGTGCACCAGAACCCCAGCCAGAACAACGACCCTCCGCACCTAAAAGAAAGAAGAAGGAAAAGAAGGTGTGGCGGAAGGTCGAGAGTTCGGCCTTGTCCAGTTCTCCAGGATGAGCCGACGAATGGTAAGAATGATGGAGAAAAGTCGTGCACGTCAGACTTTAAAACGACGCGCCCTTGCCAAAGGTAAATTGGTATTTATCTCATATTTGCTTTCTCTGCTTTTTAACATTTTCTTTGTACCTTATTTGCTTTTCTCCACTGCATGTTTGAAAATTTCAAAATTGTTTTCTGCATGCTAGAATTTCTCTAGAACTTTTCCCTTTTTAAAAAAATATACCAAAAATATTTTCTGAGTTTTAAAATCCTTTGGGAAAAATAATTTGGACATCTTTTCGAGCAAACTTTTGGCCGTGCACCATATTTTCGAAGTTTATGACCTTTGAGGAATCACCTGGCCAAAGGGGGGCACCAGGGGGCCCACCTGGGGCCGGCCGACCCCACAGGTCGGCCGACCCAGGGCCAACGGCTCCTGGGCCCCACCTTCTCCAACGGCTACCTGACCGTTGTGCCTAGCTTCTCCTCGGGTGCACTCGCCCAAATTCCTTCAAATAGAAGCCGAGATAGGGGTGATGAGCTCTCATGCTCACTCTCTTCACTCTCACTCCCTCTCACACATTCTTGCTCGGGTTTCCCTTGGATTTTGACTCAAGTTTGATTGCAAGAACACTCTCTCTCTCTCATTTCTTTGCTGCAAGATTGATCACATATTTGGAGGAACAACTTTTGGGTAAGAGTTTCATTTTCATTTTACTAACGTAACCTGAATCGAGTTGTTCTTGTTCGTTCTTGTTGCAAGCATGAGAGGTGCAGGGCAGAAAATTTCCGGAGCTCTCAAGAGGATGACAAGGTTGGGCTCGTCGCGTTCGTAGGGCGAGTCGAGCTCTCATCATTCCCCCGAACCTGCACCAACACCGACTACAATGGATTATGAGCAAGATGAACAAGAAGAACAGTTTGAGCAGCAAGCTGCAGACTTGCAAGTTGAGGACATGGAGATAGATGAAGATGATGCACCATACCTCGACTTGCAAGATGACCGCTAGCGTCAAGCCTACGCGATGGTCAAGAATCGAAGCTTTGGTCATACCACAGCCTTCGATCTGGACCTTCTCAAAAAAACAGGTATGGACGTTGACTTCGCTCGTGTTTGGCATGCAATTGGATGGGATGGTTTTGTGCCCATTGAGGAGAATGGTTCTCGTCTCCTCACCATCCAGTTTCTTTGCACTCTTCGGGAGGTGGACGATGGTGTTTCTTTCCGATTTTTTGGAGTTGAATGCTGTTTTAATTGGAGAAATTTCAGTCACCTCCTTGGTTTTAGCGTGCGCTTTCTAGTTTCCCTTGCAAAAGCTTACCGCGGTTTTGATCGACATGAGTTTTGGGGTTTGATTTCGGGTCAAGTTGTTCATGGCAAGTTTGCACCTCGGTGCAATGACATTCAAAATCCGACTCTTCGTTTGATGCACAAGTGGGTGGTTATCACTCTCTTTCCAAGAGATGATCCATGACCAGTGCGGAACGATGAGTTGATGATATTATACGCCTGTTGGTATTTTGCAACGTCACGAATAAAATCCGCAAGCGCACGGATACCGATGTAGCTTTCACCCAGGAGTATTCTAGGGTATCATATCCACTAGGGAACGTGAGTACGCTATCTACAGGTTCAGGTTCATCCAAGGACACACACGCCGGTGTGGAGAAGACAGAAGAGAGGACTTTCTATATCTAGAATCTATGTCGAGAAGAAGAGATCATGTCGCCATTATACTTCGAGCTAAAGGTATCGACCGGCTTATACAAGCCGATAGCTCCAATATGTGCTCTATCTGATATCCGAACATGGAGGATTACGAAAAGGCTCGAACAGGGCTGTCACCACCTGCCGGCTACCGCTACAAACCGTGGGACTATCAGACAACTGAGTGGTATAGTCCAGCCTAGACACCACGTCTACGCCTTTCCCTACTAACCTTAGCCCTGGCTAAGACTACCCTTGTCTATCCGAGGTCTTAAGCTAAGATCAAATGCTACTCACTAGCATACACATCATCTAATATAAGGCAGATATGATAACTTGCGATCTAAACTCTAATTCTAAATAAACAAACAAAGAAAGTTTCGAACACTTACAACCGAATAAGCATCCGTCAAGGTACAAGCAGAGAAGAGTGCCGACAGACCCAGCACTTCCCCCGACTCCTCCTCACTCTCCTCCTCTTCTTCTACACCTCCTAGTCTACCTAAGCATCTTGGATGAATGCCTCAAGCTCCAAGGGAGAAAGGTGAGTTGAGAGGGTGTGATGTGTGTGTGGTCATTCCTCTACCCCTCCCCTTGTATTTATAGGGGGGAGCCATCCCGAGATCGCAGCTCTTCTCTACAGAACCGACATTGGGAGCCAGTGAGGGAGCACCAAGTGGTAAAGTTGAGGCAGTGGGGCCCATGGACCTTGTCGGCCGGCCTCCCCGTGGGCCCACAGACCTCCCCATTTAGTCCACGGTTTCCTTCCTGGGCCCACTTGTTATTGGCACGGGTATTGGCTCCTGTACTGTTGGTATCTTGCTTTGGTGGACCATCTATTCCATATTCTGACACGTGTCGCGTCTTGATGTTATGTCCTGGATCAAACCACACCATTCTACTGCAAAATCAGCCGGAAATCACCTACACACATTATAGAACATCACCTGTGGAATCCATTGGTAATTAAACCTATCCTAGCATTTATTCCACATTTTAGTCCCTTTTTGTGTAGGTGTTGATGGTCAAAATTGGTCGTTAATGACCGTCAACAAGATCCCCCACACTTGGCCCTTTGCTCATCCCGAGTAAAGGTCAGGACTGAGGTGAGTTGGTAGCTTCCTGATAGAATATCCTGCACAAAAGTTATTTCATACCTTGCTCTTGCTTATGAACTTGAATGTGTCTATCATGATACCTTGAGCGGTTGAAAAACGGAATGATCTTGGCTTCAAGTGTCATCCTATCATATTGCCAGACTTGGGAGGTTTTGAAAAATATATTTTTTTATAAAATTGTTCATGGTCTTACTCCCCTCCATGGGTCTCTCAGAGTCACTCATAGCTTCTTACCAGCATTTATCCTCATTTTTCCTCACCGGCTCTGATGGTATATGTGGAGTTTCGATGGATGAGGTAGAATGTTGTCTGCTTGGCTCAAATCTGTTGCAAGATCAAAGAATGGATCCACAGGTGTGTACTCATATTTACGACTGATCAGGTTAGTGCACAGATAAATACATGCTCCTTTTCATGTCTGATTTTATTGCTGGGTCATGCTTCTTTGGCATGCCATGTTTTCTCTCTCTCTCTCTTTTTTTGGGTCATGCTTCTTTGGCATGCCATCTTCTCTCTTTTCCTTTTTTCGATTAACATTGTCAGACAATATTTAAGGAGCACACGATTCATCTGAACATAAAACCTTAAATCAAGTGCGTAAACAGAGCAGAACCATGATGGGTCACAAAATTTGATCAAGCTCAATCATGTAGCCAAGAGACATACCATGGGATTTTTATATGGCTCTGGTAGCATGGTGGATAAAGAGATAAGACCAAGAACTTAGTTTTCGCTTTTGTAAGTAAAATCCGAGACTGGTCAACATGGAAGAGACAAACAACTTCAAACCAGTCATAACACATTAGTCAACAACTAAGTATCATGGGTCCTATAAAATATGGTTCACAAACTCAAGCGCAGCATGAAAAACATTTATGCAAGGCATCTATCAAGAGCTCTTATTTAGCACATTTCTTAAATAGGTTCAAGGATTTGAAAAGATACGCTCATGTTTAGAAATGCTAAAGGGAGGAAACAAATGAAATAGTGCAAACTCATAAGTCGAAGCGGGAGGTGCACGTGACGTGTGAATGTGATCGTGGATGTGTAGCGTCATGGGATCTCCCCCCACACTTGTTTTCGACCTGCTCTTTGATCATAGACAAACAAACCAAATATGAAAGATAATGGGGCTCTGCCGGCATTAACACCGGGGAGCCAAAGTTCACCGGGGAGTCTTTTTATGCGTTGGCCCTCGGATCAAGGGGTATAATAGTAAAATAGTTTCAGCAGACAAGGATTGGAGAGAAGAAGTCCTAAAACTCGACCAGTTCTATCTAGGCTTCGTCCTACAGTCGACCTGGCTTTGATACCACTCTGTAACACCCGGTTTATAAAAGAACATAAACCGAGCAATCATATACGTGCCAGGATCAAGTCACACGTATATACAACAGAATGAACAGTATATCATAGCACATATCACGTAAAAATATATAATAAAGCGAATACGAATGTTATTTATTACAATAATGACGAAAATGTCTGATACAGCGGAAGCGAAATACAAAATACGATAAAGCTCTCCGAAACTGAAGCAGGGCGCCACAGGGACGTCGACTGGGAGACGAAGCACCTAGAAGTCCTCGTAGTCCTGGTAGCGCTGGACGAACTCCCTCGTGTCGGCAGGTACTGAGCAGCAGTAGCGTAACCAAGAGGAAAAAGTAGAGAAGAGGCAAGGGTGAGTACACAACTTGTACTCAACAAGTATAACACAAACTATGAGGCTCTAGGCTGGCTAACTCAACTGCATTAGCTTTTAAGTGTTGGCAAGATTTTATTTAAGCTATTTACTACTAGTTGATGAATTACCATTAACCCAGTTACATAGTAATTAATCAAGTTTAAACATGATACTACTGAGAACCAAACCAAGACCAAGCCACCAAGGTAAACCCCGAGAAGCACCTCCCTCGTCGGAAGGAGATAACTTCACTAATCAAAAGGAGGATCTGGGCCGCTCATAACCGTGAGCACGGCTAGTATACCAGTTTTACACTCTGCAGAGGTTGCACATCTTTACCCACAAGTCGTGAGCTATGCCAGTTGTTCATCACACTTCCTTAGGTGAGATGGCTAGCGACTCACTACGAGGCCTTTACAAAGAATCTCGTTGGTAGGGAGTAACCGCGAGAGTTAGGTCGGCGACGATGGGGCCCACCTCCGGGGGTACAAGCACAGGAGCGCAATCCAAGCACAGACCAAGCCGGAGGAGCAGGGACCATTGAAGCTTACTACTCTTGCCCCGCAGGTAAGTTACTCCAAACCAAAAAGATCTAGTTATTACGCCAAGTCTATCCCATTCTAGCCTTGTGGTAGCACTGTTGTCCCAGGTTGTCGCTCTATGAACCGGTCCTTATGGAGAGTGGCCAACCAGGCAGTAAGCACCGTGCTGGCCCCCTAAACCATGTTTCTAAAAAAACATCTTTTAACGAGAAGTGAGCCACTCAAGCCACACAGAGTGCCACTCTCAGAATTAAGTTCGAGTAAACCATTAATCAATTTAATTAAAAAGGACCAAAGTGTGTTATAGCGCAGCAACCTAGCACAACTAACCAAAATGCAACCCAAAGGATATATATAAAGGATATAAACTGGCTAGGAAATCCTTAAAGGCATACAGTATTAAAATGCAGTATGAAATTGTAATTAAAGTGATAGGTTGTTCATGTTATACTTGCCTTCCTCGTACTGCTCCTGCTGCTGCTCAAACTGATCCGAAGACGGCTGCTCCGGGTACTGGTACTGAGGCTCCTCAGATGGATCAATGTCTACTCACGAACACATGGCCAAAACAATGCACAATAATAAGCATACAAGCAAACATTAACAAAAACTAAGAAACAGTACATCAATACATAAAAACAGCACACTAAACTAGTCTAATACTGTTCTACGCGTTACAACGATCGCGTGGATATAAAGAACGCTAAAAACGGAGCTAAAACGCATTTTCTGGGCTAAAAACAAGTTCTAGGGGCTTATTTGTAATAAAACTGAAGTTCCAGGGGGCTTTCTGCTAAAACCGAGGGCTAAAACGAAAATAAACTAAAACTCTGGGGTCTAACTCGCAAAAAGAACTAACCTGGACGGCGGGTTCAAAATCTACAAAGCTCAGGGGCTAAAGTGCTAAATTATGGGCCTGACTGTAAATACTTTTGAAAGGCATAGGACTGCGGGTTGATTACTCAGAACTCGGGGGGCTCTTTAGCAAAAGGGTAAAGCCGAACCGGTATCTACGCTTATGGGCCGTTAGATCGGAATCGGGCGGTTTGGATCTAAACGTGGGGCGATCTAATCTAGTGCGTCCATTGTGGATCGGGCGGCTGGGGTTCAATCCGCGCGGGGAAGCGGCGGCGCCCGACCGCCGGCGGTTCTGTCCGCGGCGGCGCAGCGCCAGGCTCGCTGGAGCTCGTCGAAAACGAAGGCCCGGGGTCAAATCGACCCGGTTTTGGATCGGATGGCATCTAAGCGACAAGGGTATTCTACTGGGGCCAAAATCGGGGCTCTGCAGTGGTCAGGGCGGCGCTGGGCTCGGCGGCGGCGGGTTGGCGCGACGAAACACGCCGGCGAGCGGCGTTCTGGGCTCGAGAAGAAACTACTGGCCATGACAGCTAGTGCGAAAAGACGAGAAGGGGGTACTGATGCTCACCACGGCTTGGAATTGAGCAGACGGGCTGTGCAGGGCGGTGGCGTCGCGGACCGGCGGCGAGTCGCGGGCGGCCTTCGGGGAAGTCGCTGCAGAGGGGAGGTCCGGGCTCCTGGGCTCCACTGACCGGCGCGCGGTGAAGCTGCGAAGGAGATGCGGGGTTCAGGGCGGCCGGAGTACCAATGGAGTTGAATAATTTCGACGGCGGAGGTGCTCACCGGAGGGCGGACCGTGGAAGAAATTCCGGCGAGGGGCGGACTGGAAATCGAAGGCTGCGGGCTTGGGAAGATCCCAGGGAACGAGGCGGAGCTTTTGCGCGGCCCTGCGGAGGCTTGAAGGCGGCGGAGCGGCGAGTCCACGGTGGTGCAGGCTCTGTTCCGGCGCGGGGTTGCGGGGTTGGCACTAGGGTTTGAAGGAGGCGGCGCTGGACGGGATGAGACGCAGGGAGGTGCGGGGCGCCGTTTATAAAGCGGCCCGGTGATCTTGGGAAAGCGTGCCCCAGAGGGAAGCCTCACCGGGGATCACGGAGCGGAGGTTACGGCCGGACGCGGGGGAGGCGGAGGAGGGAGACGGGGCTGACAGGGTGGCCCGGTCTGTCAGCGGCGCAAGCGCGCGGCGGGCGGGGCTGAGCGGCCGTGCGGGTTGGGCCGCTGCGAAGCGGGGCGCGGGGCTGGAGCTGGGCTTCGGCGCCTGGGGTCTAGCTGGGCCGGGCGAAGGACGGGCCGCTGGGTGCAACTGGGCCAAGAGAAGGAAGGCCGGGCTGGGGTTTTCTTTCTTTTGAGTTTTCTTTCTATTTCCTATTTTCTGGTTTTCTTTCTTTTCTATTTCTAAACCAAACAAAGTTTGAATTCAAATAAAATTTGAATTCACCCACACTCAAACAAAATTATGCACCAGCATGAATGCAACAAAAATTTAAACTTATGATAAATTTTAATTAATTAGGGACAAAAATTAGATTAAATGCCAACTAAACACAATAAACCTTAGAAAATTTAAATAAAACCAATTTAATTTATTAATAAATACTGAAATTTAAATTAGGGTGTTACATACCCTACCCCCTTAAAGAAATCTCGTCCCCGAGATTTAGCTGGGCTGGCTAGCAAAGAGATCTGGATATGTCTTCTTCAACTCATCTTCTCGCTCCCATGTAGCCTCAGCTTCACTGTGATGACTCCACTGAACTCTGCACATCTTGATGCGCTTGTTCCGAGTAACCCTCTCTGATGTCTCCAGAATCTTCACCGGATGCTCAGTATAAGTCAGATCTTCCTGCACATCGACTCCATCCAGTGGTGCCTGCTCCTCGGGTACTCGCAAACACCTCTTCAGCTGAGATATATGGAAAACATCATGAACTCCTGAGAGACTGAGAGGTAACTCCAGGCGATAAGCAACTTCGCCTTTCCGCTCTAGCACCTTGAATGGCCCCACATAACGAGGTGCTAACTTCCCTTTGACATTAAATCTGCGAATTCCTCTCATCGGAGACACCTTCAGATACACATAATCACTGACACTGAAGGTCAGGTCTCTCCGTTTGCCATCTGCATAGCTCTTCTGTCTGCTCTGTGCAATCCTCAGATTTTCTCGCACAACCTGAACCATCTGCTCTGCATCATCTATGATCTCAGGGCCAAAGAGCTGCTTCTCACCGATCTGATCCCAATAGAGAGGAGTCCTGCATTTTCTGCCATACAATGCCTCGAAGGGTGACTTCTTCAGACTGGCCTGATAGCTGTTGTTATATGAAAACTCAGCAAATGACAGGCACTTATCCCAACTAGTACCGTACTGGATAGCACAAGCTCTCAGCATATCCTCCAACACTTGGTTGGTTCTCTCTGTCTGCCCACTCTGTAACACCCGGTTTATAAAAGAACACAAACCGAGCAATCATATACGTGCCAGGATCAAGTCACACGTATATACAACAGAATGAACAGTATATCATAGCACATATCACGTAAAAATATATAATAAAGCGAATACGAATGTTATTTATTACAATAATGACGAAAATGTCTGATACAGCGGAAGCGAAATACAAAATACGATAAAGCTCTCCGAAACTGAAGCAGGGCGCCACAGGGACGTCGACTGGGAGACGAAGCACCTAGAAGTCCTCGTAGTCCTGGTAGCGCTGGACGAACTCCCTCGTGTCGGCAGGTACTGAGCAGCAGTAGCGTAACCAAGAGGAAAAAGTAGAGAAGAGGCAAGGGTGAGTACACAACTTGTACTCAACAAGTATAACACAAACTATGAGGCTCTAGGCTGGCTAACTCAACTGCATTAGCTTTTAAGTGTTGGCAAGATTTTATTTAAGCTATTTACTACTAGTTGATGAATTACCATTAACCCAGTTACATAGTAATTAATCAAGTTTAAACATGATACTACTGAGAACCAAACCAAGACCAAGCCACCAAGGTAAACCCCGAGAAGCACCTCCCTCGTCGGAAGGAGATAACTTCACTAATCAAAAGGAGGATCTGGGCCGCTCATAACCGTGAGCACGGCTAGTATACCAGTTTTACACTCTGCAGAGGTTGCACATCTTTACCCACAAGTCGTGAGCTATGCCAGTTGTTCATCACACTTCCTTAGGTGAGATGGCTAGCGACTCACTACGAGGCCTTTACAAAGAATCTCGTTGGTAGGGAGTAACCGCGAGAGTTAGGTCGGCGACGATGGGGCCCACCTCCGGGGGTACAAGCACAGGAGCGCAATCCAAGCACAGACCAAGCCGGAGGAGCAGGGACCATTGAAGCTTACTACTCTTGCCCCGCAGGTAAGTTACTCCAAACCAAAAAGATCTAGTTATTACGCCAAGTCTATCCCATTCTAGCCTTGTGGTAGCGCTGTTGTCCCAGGTTGTCGCTCTATGAACCGGTCCTTATGGAGAGTGGCCAACCAGGCAGTAAGCACCGTGCTGGCCCCCTAAACCATGTTTCTAAAAAAACATCTTTTAACGAGAAGTGAGCCACTCAAGCCACACAGAGTGCCACTCTCAGAATTAAGTTCGAGTAAACCATTAATCAATTTAATTAAAAAGGACCAAAGTGTGTTATAGCGCAGCAACCTAGCACAACTAACCAAAATGCAACCCAAAGGATATATATAAAGGATATAAACTGGCTAGGAAATCCTTAAAGGCATACAGTATTAAAATGCAGTATGAAATTGTAATTAAAGTGATAGGTTGTTCATGTTATACTTGCCTTCCTCGTACTGCTCCTGCTGCTGCTCAAACTGATCCGAAGACGGCTGCTCCGGGTACTGGTACTGAGGCTCCTCAGATGGATCAATGTCTACTCACGAACACATGGCCAAAACAATGCACAATAATAAGCATACAAGCAAACATTAACAAAAACTAAGAAACAGTACATCAATACATAAAAACAGCACACTAAACTAGTCTAATACTGTTCTACGCGTTACAACGATCGCGTGGATATAAAGAACGCTAAAAACGGAGCTAAAACGCATTTTCTGGGCTAAAAACAAGTTCTAGGGGCTTATTTGTAATAAAACTGAAGTTCCAGGGGGCTTTCTGCTAAAACCGAGGGCTAAAACGAAAATAAACTAAAACTCTGGGGTCTAACTCGCAAAAAGAACTAACCTGGACGGCGGGTTCAAAATCTACAAAGCTCAGGGGCTAAAGTGCTAAATTATGGGCCTGACTGTAAATACTTTTGAAAGGCATAGGACTGCGGGTTGATTACTCAGAACTCGGGGGGCTCTTTAGCAAAAGGGTAAAGCCGAACCGGTATCTACGCTTATGGGCCGTTAGATCGGAATCGGGCGGTTTGGATCTAAACGTGGGGCGATCTAATCTAGTGCGTCCATTGTGGATCGGGCGGCTGGGGTTCAATCCGCGCGGGGAAGCGGCGGCGCCCGACCGCCGGCGGTTCTGTCCGCGGCGGCGCAGCGCCAGGCTCGCTGGAGCTCGTCGAAAACGAAGGCCCGGGGTCAAATCGACCCGGTTTTGGATCGGATGGCATCTAAGCGACAAGGGTATTCTACTGGGGCCAAAATCGGGGCTCTGCAGTGGTCAGGGCGGCGCTGGGCTCGGCGGCGGCGGGTTGGCGCGACGAAACACGCCGGCGAGCGGCGTTCTGGGCTCGAGAAGAAACTACTGGCCATGACAGCTAGTGCGAAAAGACGAGAAGGGGGTACTGATGCTCACCACGGCTTGGAATTGAGCAGACGGGCTGTGCAGGGCGGTGGCGTCGCGGACCGGCGGCGAGTCGCGGGCGGCCTTCGGGGAAGTCGCTGCAGAGGGGAGGTCCGGGCTCCTGGGCTCCACTGACCGGCGCGCGGTGAAGCTGCGAAGGAGATGCGGGGTTCAGGGCGGCCGGAGTACCAATGGAGTTGAATAATTTCGACGGCGGAGGTGCTCACCGGAGGGCGGACCGTGGAAGAAATTCCGGCGAGGGGCGGACTGGAAATCGAAGGCTGCGGGCTTGGGAAGATCCCAGGGAACGAGGCGGAGCTTTTGCGCGGCCCTGCGGAGGCTTGAAGGCGGCGGAGCGGCGAGTCCACGGTGGTGCAGGCTCTGTTCCGGCGCGGGGTTGCGGGGTTGGCACTAGGGTTTGAAGGAGGCGGCGCTGGACGGGATGAGACGCAGGGAGGTGCGGGGCGCCGTTTATAAAGCGGCCCGGTGATCTTGGGAAAGCGTGCCCCAGAGGGAAGCCTCACCGGGGATCACGGAGCGGAGGTTACGGCCGGACGCGGGGGAGGCGGAGGAGGGAGACGGGGCTGACAGGGTGGCCCGGTCTGTCAGCGGCGCAAGCGCGCGGCGGGCGGGGCTGAGCGGCCGTGCGGGTTGGGCCGCTGCGAAGCGGGGCGCGGGGCTGGAGCTGGGCTTCGGCGCCTGGGGTCTAGCTGGGCCGGGCGAAGGACGGGCCGCTGGGTGCAACTGGGCCAAGAGAAGGAAGGCCGGGCTGGGGTTTTCTTTCTTTTGAGTTTTCTTTCTATTTCCTATTTTCTGGTTTTCTTTCTTTTCTATTTCTAAACCAAACAAAGTTTGAATTCAAATAAAATTTGAATTCACCCACACTCAAACAAAATTATGCACCAGCATGAATGCAACAAAAATTTAAACTTATGATAAATTTTAATTAATTAGGGACAAAAATTAGATTAAATGCCAACTAAACACAATAAACCTTAGAAAATTTAAATAAAACCAATTTAATTTATTAATAAATACTGAAATTTAAATTAGGGTGTTACAAAAGAGGTGCCTGTTAGTATCTTCACCGGGAGGACAGTTGAGGTCTCACACTTACTGCCCGAGAGTCAGTGTTTCTTTGAGGGGAGTAGAGTTCTGTACTGATCTGATGGTGCTAGACACCAAGGGCATTGATGTCATTCTGGGAATGGAGACTCTGGCCAAGTGGGGAGTTCGGATAGATTGTGCTCAGAGGACAGTCTTGCTATCAGCTTCCAGTGGCCAAGAGGTTGTTATTAGTGCAGTAGAGCCTTCGGGATTTCTTCATCAGATGGAGGCTAGACCCACGGACGGTATTCGCGTGGTGTCTGAATTCCCGGATGTCTTTCCGGATGATTTGCCAGGTATGCCGCCTGAACGCGCCATTGAGTTTTGTATTGATCTCTTGCCTGGCACAGCCCCTATTAAGAAGAGGCCCTACCGTATGGCACCTATAGAGCATGAAGAAGTTAAGAAGACTATTGATGAGTTGCTAGCCAAGGGCTATATCCGTCGCAGCTTCTCTCCTTGGGCTTTTCCATTACTGCTAGTAGATAAGAAGGATGGCTCGAAGAGGATGTGTGTGGATTATCATGAGCTGAATGCAGTTACTATCAAGAACAAGCATCCACTGCCCCGTATTGAGGATCTCTTCGATTTGCTTTGAGGTGCTCGTATATTCTCGAAGATTGATCTTCGTTCGGGATATTTTCAGCTGAGGATCCGTCCTGGGGATATTCCGAAGACGGCATTCACCTGCAAGTACGGGCTATATGAGTATACAGTCATGTCCTTCGGCTTGACTAATGCCCCGGCTTTCTTCATGCATCTGATGAACATGGTCTTCATGGATTATCTGGATGTCTTCGTGGTGATTTTCATTGATGATATTCTGATCTTCTCCAAGACAGAAGAAGAGCATGAGGAGCATCTGAGACTCGTATTGCAGAGATTGAGAGAGCATCAGTTGTATGCCAAGTTCAGCAAGTGCGAGTTCTGGATTGACGAGGTTCCATTCCTCGGTCATGTTATCTCTCAGGGAGGCATTGCTGTTGATCCAAGCAAGGTGAAGGATGTGCTCGAGTGGGAGACACCGCAGACAGTGAAGGAAGTCAGATCTTTCTTGGGCTTAGCTGGATATTATCGGAGGTTCATTGAGAATTTCTCCAAGATCGCGAAGCCTTTGACTTCTTTGCTAGAGAAGAATGTGGCTTTTGTATGGACTGATGAGCGTCAGATGGCCTTTGCTGAGCTGAAGAAAAGGTTGACTACGGTGCCAGTCCTGACTCTGCCAGACCAGACGAAGAGGTTCACGGTATATTGTGATGCTTCAAAGGATGGTCTTGGGTGTGTTCTGATGCAGGAGGGCAGAGTGATAGCTTATGCTTCACGGCAGTTACGTCGGCATGAGCTGAATTATCCTACTCATGATCTTGAGTTAGCCGCAGTTGTGCATGCTCTGAAGATTTGGAGGCATTACTTGTATGGGCAGCGGTGTGATATCTACACTGATCACAAGAGCCTCAAGTACATTTTCACGCAGAATGAGCTGAATATGCGGCAGAGAAGATGGCTAGAGTTGGTCAAGGACTATGATCTGGAGATTCACTATCATCCGGGCAAGGCCAATGTTGTAGCAGATGCTCTGAGCAGAAGAAGTTATGTCAACATGGCCGTGGCTTTCTAGATGCCTCCAGAGTGCTTTGATGCCTTTTGGCCACGACAGCACGACCCGTAGCTCGCCTTTTGGTGCTTTGATGCCAAAGGGGGAGAGGTGTTAGGGTGAGCACCAGAGTTAGGGGGAGGGTAGAGCTAGAGAGAGCTCGTAGTTATCAGGACTTTGATTCTTTGTATCTCTTTTGGTGTTAGTTCATGGATATGTACATTTGTCGCTTGAGTATGCCGTGCTTTGAGACATATCTATGAATTTCGTTTGAGCCGTTGAGCTCTTTGGTCCTTCTTTTCGAGTTTGCTTGTGTTTATCCTGCTTTATCTTTCTCGCTCTCTCGTTATTTATGTTTGTGTTGTCATCAATCACCAAAAAGGGGGAGATTGTAAGCATCTAGGCCCTCAAGGTATGTTTTGGTGATTAATGACAACCATTATTGTGACTAATGAGTTTGTGCAGCTTAATAGATCATTATCGCTCATTTGGTCATATGTCAAAAGAGAGACCCCTCAATTTCGGTTATTCTAAAAGGCGATCTCGGTTTTCAACTTATATATGTCAAGGCTAAGGATCTTTCTAGTCCTAAGTGTCACAAGGTTGAGAAGGACACTAAGGTTAGTATAGGTTTTATAGTTTTGTAGTGATCGCACTATTAAGAGGGGTTAAGGCTTAGTAACTTGAGCATGGACATGGTCATTTGAAAATGGATGCACACTATGGTCACTCAGGTTTCTAGAAGTTCAAATAAGTGGTTCTCAAACTATATCTCAAGAATATTTGGATTTCATTCAAGACTCAAAACAGAAAAGAAAAAATCAGAAAAAGTCTATACACCGGTTTAACCGACGCTCTCAATTTTCTATACGTCGGTTAAACGAAGTCAGCAGAGTCTGGACAAATTCAATACACCGGTTAAACCGACGTGTTTGAAGTTAACGTCGGTGTATTGGTCCAGAGTTGGTTTTTCCAGGGAAATTCAAGTTCTATTCACCGGATTAACCGACGCTGTTTGAATCAAGACGTCGGTGCAATTGACCAGTGAGATGGTTTTTTCAAAGGAATTTAAAAGTTGTACTCACCGGTTAAACCGACGATAGGTTTGAGTTAACGTCGGTGCAGTTGTCCAGAGACTTGGTTTTTCAGTGGTTCAGTGGACAACTACACTCACCGGTTAAACCGATGCTACGTCGGTTAATCTGCCCCAGTTGTAACGGCTAGTTTTCAGAAGAGGCAGTTTACATTCACCGGTTAAACCGACGATGACATATATGTCTCTTGCCCGCGCTGCCGGCCTCTGTTTCGCCCGACTCCTTCACGCCGCCGCCGCCCGACTCACTCCTCTCGCGTCGCCGCCTTCCCTCCGCGCCGCCACCACTCGCCGCCGCTCGCCTGCACGTCGAGTCACCGCCGCCGCGCCCTCGCGCTCGCCCAGCGCCGCCCGTGCGCGCCTGCGCCGCTCACACAAACGCTCTGCGCCGCCGCCTGCGCGCGTAGCCGCCGCCGTCGCCATCACGCCAGCCGCGCGCGCCTCCGTGCTCCAAGCGCCGCCGTGCTCCACGCCTTCCACGCCGCAGCCGCAGCCCCACGCCGCAGCCGCAGCCACGCCGCAGCAGCACCCGATCAGACGCTCGCCAGGTGCTCGACGATTTGCCTGAGCTGCCTCTTTCGCGCCGCGTTCGTGTTTCGCACACCGTCAGTCGAGATGGGTCGCGAGAAGAGGAAAGGGAAGGAAGTTGTGGTCGAGAAGCCCGCTCGCAAGCGGACTCGTGCAGAGAAGGAGGCCGAGAGGGCCGAGATGGTGGCCAAGGCCGCCGAGGAGCAGGCATCAGGCCGTGCTCGTCCGTTCCAGATCAGGGAGGACACCAGAGGCAGAGGCAGAGGCAGAGGCAGGTGCATGGGTAGAATCAGAGGTGCCAGGGCCACCAGAGCCGCGACGGCAGCAGCAGCAGAGTCAGATCAGTCAGATACAGCTGCAGATTCAGATTCAGAGGCAGAGCAGTCCGAGCAGTCTCAGGGGCAGAGCACACAGGAGTCACCGACTCTACGACAGTCTGGCCGCACTCGGCAGACATCCCCAGCAGCAGAGACTTCACCAGCGACCGAGCGTCGCACTGGACCGAGGACGCGAGGAGGTCACCAGCCACAGGAGCCTCGCAGGTCCACAGCTGCAGCAGCAGCAGCTCGTAGAGCCGAGGCCCTAGAGGCCGAGCGCGCAGTGTTCCGTATGGACACTGTTGTGCGTCTGGAGCCAGGTGTGCTGCTCCAGAACTTGACCCGAGCCAATGCGGCCAAGGTCAAGAGACTCAGGTGGAGTGTTGACGAGGAGGTCTGGTTCCCGGTGACCCGAGACAGCAGAGTCGACAGGAGGTTCTGGACTTTGCTACAGGCCAGTTTCTACGAGACCTACCAGAGGCGGGGCCACCGGATCTTTCAGCACAGGGTTCTTGACTGGGTCTCACTGAGGACAGCCGCAGGGGGAGCAGATGTGAGAGCACACTTTGCTCACTTCAGAGGTCTGCCTAGACTGCTAGAGATGGAGCAGAACCGTTATATCGAGGACTGGGTCAGAGTGTTCTACGCTACAGCTTGGATAGCCCCCGAGCGCAGAGCTGTACACTTCATGTTTGGAGGGCAGGACTTTGGTTTGTCGAGGGCGACCATTGCTGGTATTCTTGGAGTTGACCTGGTCGACGTCTCGCTGCACGAGAGGGTTTACGGGGACTCAGATCCACCCCGCAGGGCGATGGTTGGCGGGATTGCTCCTTCTCACGAGGCGATCACTCAGTGCTTCCGCCAGCCGTTCCCAGCCTCTTACGCCAGAGTGCCGAGCTTGCTGACCCCAGAGGCTTACGCAGTACACATGGCCCTCCGGAGGACTTTGCTACCGAGGAGTGGCTACCCAGAGGGGTTCACAGGTTTGCAGCAGCTCTTGCTCCTACACATCCTCACTCATGAGCCATTTGATATAGTTGACTTTATTTTGGCTGAGATCGAGGATGTGATCACTGATGGGATGGGTGTGGTGCGACAGTTTCCCTATGCGCACTGGATCAGTTACATATGCTCTATGATAGTGCCAGCAGAGTCACCCATCAGTGCCCCTTACCGTCACGACGAGGCTCCCAGGTTCCCTGTCTACCGACCCACGGCTCCACAGGACAGGAGGAGGGGCAGACACGCAGATAGAGCAGCGATGGCTCGACTGTCACCGGAGGTTCAGGCACGAGTGGCAGAGGAGGATGAGGCACTCCTAGCAGCAGAGGCACAGCTTCCCGGGCGAGATGATGAGATTCACTGGTCTGAGCTTGAGTCAGACTCCTCCGACGACGTTGAGTACTTTCCTTCAGCTGCCCCAGCCAGTCACGATCACGAGGCAGGAGGTTCAGGACAGCCAGCACCTCCGACTTCAGCAGCTGCTACAGTCTCTGAGTCTCAGGTGACTCAGCCGTCCGAGCTCACTTCACTACTACAGCAGCTCGTGACCCAGCAGAGGGAGGACAGACTTGCTCAGGAGGAGGCCAGGCGAGCCCATGAGGCTCAGATTGCTGCTATTCAGAGAGAGGCAGCCCGAGAGCGTGCAGCGACAGAGGAGCGTTTTGTCGGCCTCATTGACAGAGTTTCATAGAGGACAGACGCTCAGTTCCAGCAGATGCAGCAGGGCATGATGGCGATGTTCGGGATGATCTCACAGCTTTACTCTCACACCGGACTCGCCCCACAGCAGCCAGGACAGTCAGGCCTTCAGGGTGTTGGAGCACCTCAGCTTGCCGTCACACCAGCTCCTCCTCCTCCAGCTCCTACTGCAGCTCCAGCTACCTCAGCGACACCGGAGACCACGTTCTCGATGTCAGCACTCTTTGGGTCTGCCGGTCGTCCGCTCTTTTCACCACTGCCGGCGACCACACTCTTTCAGGACTCACCGCCAGCGGTTCAGTCGGTCGCCCTCCCCTCCTCACTTCAGGCAGCACCTTCAGGGGGAGGAGCAGTAGAGGAGTCCCTGCTTCCACAGTCGACACAGCCGGCAGCCTCAGCAGTCACCTCTTCAGATATTGGTACTTCTTCTGCTGACCCGGTTATGACTTCTACGGATCCTCTACCAGGCAGTGCCAGCACGAGAGCCTCCACGACAGTTACTCCCCCAGTGAGCTCAGACCCAGACCAGCAGCTTCCGTCTGTCACCGAGGGTGAGAGTTCTCCGTCCGATGACGACGACCCGGACCGCTTCGTCGCCGTACCACGACAGCACGACCCGTAGCTCGCCTTTTGGTGCTTTGATGCCAAAGGGGGAGAGGTGTTAGGGTGAGCACCAGAGTTAGGGGGAGGGTAGAGCTAGAGAGAGCTCGTAGTTATCAGGACTTTGATTCTTTGTATCTCTTTTGGTGTTAGTTCATGGATATGTACATTTGTCGCTTGAGTATGCCGTGCTTTGAGACATCTATGAATTTCGTTTGAGCCGTTGAGCTCTTTGGTCCTTCTTTTCGAGTTTGCTTGTGTTTATCCTGCTTTATCTTTCTCGCTCTCTCGTTATTTATGTTTGTGTTGTCATCAATCACCAAAAAGGGGGAGATTGTAAGCATCTAGGCCCTCAAGGTATGTTTTGGTGATTAATGACAACCATTATTGTGACTAATGAGTTTGTGTAGCTTAATAGATCATTATCGCTCATTTGGTCATATGTCAAAAGAGAGACCCCTCAATTTCGGTTATTCTAAAAGGCGATCTCGGTTTTCAACTTATATATGTCAAGGCTAAGGATCTTTCTAGTCCTAAGTGTCACAAGGTTGAGAAGGACACTTAGGTTAGTATAGGTTTTATAGTTTTGTAGTGATCGCACTATTAAGAGGGGTTAAGGCTTAGTAACTTGAGCATGGACATGGTCATTTGAAAATGGATGCACACTATGGTCACTCAGGTTTCTAGAAGTTCAAATAAGTGGTTCTCAATCTATATCTCAAGAATATTTGGATTTCATTCAAGACTCAAAACAGAAAAGACAAAATCAGAAAAAGTCTATACACCGGTTTAACCGACGCTCTCAATTTTCTATACGTCGGTTAAACGAAGTCAGCAGAGTCTGGACAAATTCAATACACCGGTTAAACCGACGTGTTTGAAGTTAACGTCGGTGTATTGGTCCAGAGTTGGTTTTTCCAGGGAAATTCAAGTTCTATTCACCGGATTAACCGACGCTGTTTGAATCAAGACGTCGGTGCAATTGACCAGTGAGATGGTTTTTTCAAAGGAATTTAAAAGTTGTACTCACCGGTTAAACCGACGATAGGTTTGAGTTAACGTCGGTGCAGTTGTCCAGAGACTTGGTTTTTCAGTGGTTCAGTGGACAACTACACTCACCGGTTAAACCGATGCTACGTCGGTTAATCTGCCCCAGTTGTAACGGCTAGTTTTCAGAAGAGGCAGTTTACATTCACCGGTTAAACCGACGATGACAATGGGGGGTACGTCGGATTAACCGGCGCTACGCAGTTTTCTGGCAGCTTTTCTCCAACGGCTCTATTTGTGTGAGCTGCCTATATATACCCCTCCAATGGGTCATTTCACCAACTCTTGACACCAGGCAACATCCAAACACTCATACCATAGTCAAGAGCCACCTTGAGCTTCATCATTCACATACTTGTGCTTTCAATCAATCAAGAAGCAAGATTAAGGACTTGAGTAGAGAAAAGCTAGTGTGCATCCATTCTTGGTGATCGGTTCTTGCTCAAGTGAAGGCCTTAGCTTGTTACTCTTGGTGATTGGCATCACCTAGGCGATCTTGGTGATCGGGGTGTTTCTCGCGGAGCTTGCCAAGGATTGTGGGAGCCCGGAGAAGAAGATTGTACGTGGCTTGAGCTCCACCACGCCGGGATGGTGAACGGAGACTCTTAGTGAGCACCCAAGTCTCGGTGACATGGGAGGTGACAAGACTCTTAGTGAGTGTCACAACGTGGACTAGGGGTGTGTGCCAACACATCGACACCACGGGAAAAATCCGGTCGTCTCTTGTCCACTCTCTTTATTCAAGCATTTTCTTTCATGCAATTTACTTATGAGCTTGACTTAGAGATCATAACTTAGCTCTACCTTGCTAGGCTTTACTTTGTTTTTATCTCTTTTAGCTTGTGTAGGTAGCTTAGTTATCCGGTTGGTGAATTGGTGCCCTACTAGTATTGCATAGGTTAAGGTTGTTTTACCTTGCTTTAGAATTTGAAAAAGGCCCAATTCACCCCCCCTCTTGGTCCATCGATCCTTACAGAGGAAGATTGTCCCTGTTGCTTCCGGCAGCAACACTCGCCCTCGACTCCAGCAGCCCCAGCAGTACCAGCCTCAGTACCGGCCTCCTCAGCAGTACCAGCAGAGGCCACCGCAGCAGTACCCGCCTCGACAGCAGCAGGCAGGTCAGGGCCAGAGGTTACCGGCACCTCCGGCTCGTGCTCCACCAGCTCCACCGGCACCGCAGGCTCCACGTCCGGCAGCTCCTACCGGACAGCAGGCTCAGGGACCTCCTCGCACCTGCTTTCACTGCGGCCAGCCGGGGCACTATGCCAACGCTTGCCCCCGGAAGGCGCAGGCGGGACAGCAGGGGCGCCCAGCTCAGCCCAGGGCGCCAGCACAGGGCAGGGTGAACCACGTGACGGCCGAGTCAGCGGCCGAGGCTCCCAACGTGGTTATTGGTACGTTCATGGTTAATTCATATCCAGCTACAGTGCTTTTTGATACTGGTGCCACGCATTCCTTCATTACTCAGTCTTTTGTCGAGCATCATGGTATTCATACTAGCACATTAAAGAGGTGCCTGTTAGTATCTTCACCGGGAGGACAGTTGAGGTCTCACACTTACTGCCCGAGAGTCAGTGTTTCTTTGAGGGGAGTAGAGTTCTGTACTGATCTAATGGTGCTAGACACCAAGGGCATTGATGTCATTCTGGGAATGGAGACTCTGGCCAAATGGGGAGTTTGGATAGATTGTGCTCAGAGGACAGTCTTATTATCAACTTCCAGTGGCCAAGAGGTTGTTATCAGTGCAGTAGAGCCTTCTGGATTTCTTCATCAGATGGAGGCTAGACCCACGGACGGTATTCGCGTGGTGTCTGAATTCCCGGATGTCTTTCCGGATGATCTGCCAGGTATGCCGCCTGAACGCGCCATTGAGTTTTGTATTGATCTCTTGCCTGGCACAGCTCCTATTGCAAAGCGGCCCTACCGTATGGCACCTATAGAGCATGAAGAAGTCAAGAAGACTATTGATGAGTTGCTAGCCAAGGGCTATATCCGTCGCAGCTTCTCTCCTTGGGCTTTTCCATTATTGCTGGTAGATAAGAAGGATGGCTCGAAGAGGATGTGTGTCGATTATCGGGAGCTGAATGCAGTTACTATCAAGAACAAGCATCCACTGCCCCGTATTGAGGATCTCTTCGATTTGCTTCGAGGTGCTCGTATATTCTCGAAGATTGATCTTCGTTCGGGCTATTTTCAGCTGAGGATCCATCCTGGGGATATTCCGAAGACGGCATTCACCTGCAAGTACGGGCTATATGAGTATACAGTCATGTCCTTCGGCTTGACTAATGCCCCGGCTTTCTTCATGCATCTGATGAACATGGTCTTCATGGATTATCTGGATGTCTTCGTGGTGATCTTTATTGATGATATTCTGATCTTCTCCAAGACAGAAGAAGAGCATGAGGAGCATCTGAGACTCGTATTGCAGAGACTGAGAGAGCATCAGTTGTATGCTAAGTTCAGCAAGTGCGAGTTCTGGATTGACGAGGTTCCATTCCTCGGTCATGTTATCTCTCAGGGAGGCATTGCTGTTGATCCGAGCAAGGTGAAGGATGTGCTCGAGTGGGAGACACCGCAGACAGTGAAGGAAGTCAGATCTTTCTTGGGCTTAGCTGGATATTATCGGAGGTTCATTGAGAATTTCTCCAAGATCGCGAAGCCTTTGACTTCTTTGCTAGAGAAGAATGTGGCATTCATATGGACTGATGAGCGTCAGATGGCCTTTGATGAGCTGAAGAAAAGGTTGACTACGGCGCCAGTCCTGACTCTGCCAGACCAGACGAAGAGGTTCACGGTATATTGTGATGCTTCGAAGGATGGTCTTGGGTGTGTTCTGATGCAGGAGGGCAGAGTGATAGCTTATGCTTCACGGCAGTTACGTCGGCATGAGCTGAATTATCCTACTCATGATCTTGAGTTAGCCGCAGTTGTGCATGCTCTGAAGATTTGGAGGCATTACTTGTATGGGCAGCGGTGTGATATCTACACCGATCACAAGAGCCTCAAGTATATTTTCACGCAGAATGAGCTGAACATGCGGCAGAGAAGATGGCTAGAGTTAGTCAAGGACTATGACCTGGAGATTCACTATCATCCGGGCAAGGCCAATGTTGTAGCAGATGCTTTGAGCAGAAGGAGTTATGTCAACATGGCCGTTGCTTTCCAGATGCCACCAGAGTTATGCGAGGAGTTCGAGCAGTTGAGTCTGGGCTTCTTGCATCATACCTCCAGTGCAGCGTTTGAGGCAGTACCGACTCTAGAGTCAGAGATCAGGCAGCATCAGAAAGATGATGAGAAGCTGCAGGAGATTCGTGAGTTGCTCAAGAAGGGCAAGGCTCCTCATTTCAGAGAGGATGATCAGGGTACCTTGTGGTACAAGAACCGGATCTGTGTGCCAGATGTGAAGGATCTTAGGAAGTTGATTCTGAGTGAGGCCCATGATACAGCTTATTCTATTCATACGGGCAGCACGAAGATGTATTATGATCTGAAGGAACGTTTCTGGTGGTATGGTATGAAGCGTTCAGTGGCAGAGTACGTGGCTATTTGTGACACCTGTCAGCGTGTCAAGGCTGAGCATCAGAGGCCAGCAGGTCTGTTACAGCCTTTGAAGATTCCAGAGTGGAAATGGGAGGAAATCACTATGGACTTCATTGTTGGATTGCCTCGTACTCAGAAAGGGTACAACTCCATTTGGGTAGTAGTAGATCGTCTGACGAAGGTTGCTCACTTCATTCCAGTGAACACTACTTACTCCGGTGCTAGACTTGCAGAGTTGTACATCTCTCAGATTGTCTGCTTGCATGGTGTGCCCAAGAAGATTATATCTGACAGAGGGTCTCAGTTCACTTCTCGGTTCTGGGAGCAGCTTCATGATTCGTTGGATACGAAGCTGCGTTTCAGTACGGCTTATCACCCTCAGACAGATGGGCAGACAGAGAGAACCAACCAAGTGTTGGAGGATATGCTGAGAGCTTGTGCCATTCAGTACGGTACTAGTTGGGATAAGTGCCTGTCATATGCTGAGTTCTCATATAACAACAGCTATCAGGCCAGTCTGAAGAAGTCTCCCTTTGAGGCATTGTATGGCAGAAAGTGCAGGACTCCTCTCTATTGGGATCAGATTGGCGAAAAGCAGCTCTTCGGCCCTGAGATCATAGATGATGCAGAGCAGATGGTTCAGGCTGTGCGAGAAAATCTGAGGATTGCACAGAGCAGACAGAAGAGCTATGCTGATGGCAAACGGAGGGACCTGACTTTCAGTGTCGGTGATTATGTGTACCTGAAGGTGTCTCCGATGAGAGGAATCCGCAGATTCAATGTCAAGGGAAATTTAGCACCTCGATATGTGGGGCCATTCAAGGTGCTAGAGCGGAAAGGCAAAGTTGCTTATCGCCTGGGGTTACCTCTCAACCTCTCAGGAGTTCATGATGTCTTCCATATATCTCAGCTGAAGAGGTGTTTGCGAGTACCCGAGGAGCAGGCACCACTGGATGGAGTAGATGTACAGGAGGATCTGACTTATACTGAGCATCCGGTGAAAATCCTGGAGACATCAGAGAGGGTTACTCGGAACAAGCGCATCAAGATGTGCAGAGTTCAGTGGAGTCATCACAGTGAAGCTGAGGCTACTTGGGAGCGAGAAGATGAGTTGAAGAAGACATATCCAGATCTCTTTGCTAGCCAGCCCAGCTAAATCTCGGGACGAGATTTCTTTAAGGGGGTAGGATCTGTAACACCCTAATTTAAACTTCAGTATTTATTAATAAATTAATTGGCTTTAGTTAAATTTTCTAAGGTTTATTGTGTTTAGTTGGCATTTAATCTAATTTTTGTTCCTTAATTAATTAAAATTTTATCCTAGGTTTAAATTTTGATGTTGCATTCATGCTAGTGCACATTTTCAATGATTTGAGTGTGTTTGAATTCAAATTTGCATTTGAATTCAAACCTTGTTTGAAGTAGAAATAGAAGAGAATAGGAAATAGAATAGAAATAGAAAAGGAACCCAAAACCCAGCTCAACCCAAGATCCCGGCCCAAACCAAACCCAGGCCCGGACCCCTCTCCCCTCTCCTTTTCCCTGTGCCGGCCCAGCACCCTCACCTCGGCCCAGCACGCGCGCTCGCGCCAGCGCGGCCCAACTCCTCACGCCCCGCAGGCCGGCCTACCCCGCGTCGCCGCTCAGCCCGCTCGCCCCACTCCGCAGCGCGCGACGCACCGTCCCAGTCGGGCCCACCCGTCAGCCAGCCCGGCGCCTCACGCCCGCAGAGCGCGCCGCCCCCGCTGACCGCCTGACCCCACCTGTCGGTCCTTCCCCTTCCTTCCGCAACCGCCGCACGCGCAGCACCGCCCCGCCGTGATCTCCGGCCGAGATCCCCGGCGAGCCCCCCGCGCCAGACCCGCACGCCTAGGCAACCAGCCGCCCTACAAATAGGAGCCCCTGCCCCCCTTTCCATCCACCAGTGCGCCGCCCAAACCCTAGCCGCCACCCCGCTCTGCTCCGCCGCGCCGAGTCCCCTGCGCCGCCGTGTCCTCACCGCTCCGCCGCGCCCCAGCCTCAGCGGAGCCACGCAAAAGCTTCGCCCCTAGTCCAGGAAGCTCTCCAAGCTTGCTGCCCGACCCCGGACCCTTGCCAGCGCCGGAATCGCGTACGACGTCGCCGCCGCCGGTGAGACCAATTCCGAGCATTCGCTCGCTTCCTTTGATCCTCATGCCCCGCTGATCCACGGTTCTCGCTCACAGCTCGAGTCCGCATCACCTCGACGGATCAGAAGGCCAGGAGGAGCTCTGCGCCGACCTCGTTACCGAGCTCCGCCTAGGCGCCGCCGCCGGACCGACGCCGATAACCCTTCTACGCCACCCGCCTGCCCGATTCGGCGCTAGGTGAGCACAGCCCTGGTTCTCCTTCACGTTTTGCGCTAGATTCTGGTCACGTAGGCTATTCCAGTAGGCCGGAACGCTCGCGCCGGCGAGCCTCCACTGCGCCGACCCGCCGCCGCAAATGCTGGCGCCGCCACGAGCCTCCCCGAGCTCCGTTTAGAGCCCAGGTGGACTACACGTGCCCCGTAGGTCACCCCAGACCCAAAAACGGGTCGATTTGACCCCCGGACGGCCAAGTTTGGCCAAGTCTGGCGAACTCCCGCGCAGCGCCGCCGTGGAGCTTGGTCTCCGGCGACCTCCCGCCACCGCCCCGAGCTTCCCTCACCCTGAGCCGTCCGATCCAGGACCCGTGGCCGCGATTAGATCACCCCCCGGTTAGATCCAAACCACTCGATCCAGATCCGACGGCCGAAAATCAAACGTACCGGTTCGGCCTGGCCATTTTGCTAAAGAGTCCCTGGACTCTCTGCTAATCAACCCGCAGTCCAGGCGCTTTCAAAAATAATTACGTATAGGTCCTGTTTTTAATGTTTAGGCCCCTGGCCTTCCCAGAAATTGAACCCGCCGTCCAACCGTGGCAGTTTTACGCGTTGACCCTCGGATCTTTCTGGTTTTTCCATTTTAGCCCTCA
Source organism: Panicum virgatum (assembly GCF_016808335.1). Taxonomy (NCBI): domain Eukaryota; kingdom Viridiplantae; phylum Streptophyta; class Magnoliopsida; order Poales; family Poaceae; genus Panicum; species Panicum virgatum. The sequence continues at coordinate 14,456,809 of NC_053142.1, read as the reverse complement.
GTTTTAGCAGAAAAGTCCCTGGAACTTCAGTTTTCTTACAAATAAGCCCCTATAACTTGTTTTTAGCCTAGAAAATGCGTTTTAGCTCCGTTTTTAGCGTTCTTTATATCCACGCGATCGTTGTAACGAGTAGAACAGTTTAGACTTAGTTTTTCTTGCTGTTTTATTGTATTGATGTACTGTTTCTTAGTTTTTGTTAATGTTTGTTTGTATGCTTATTTTCGTGCATTGTTTTGGCCATGTGTTCGTGAGTAGACGTTGATCCATCTGAGGAGCCTCAGTACCAGTACCCGGAGCAGCCGTCTTCGGAGCACTTTGAGCAGCAGCAGGAGCAGTACGAGGAAGGCAAGTATAACATGAACAACCTATCATCTTTAAATACAATTTCATACTGCATTTTAATACTGTATGCCTTTGGGTTGCATCTTGGTTAGTTGTGCTAGGTTGCTGCGCTATAACACACTCTGGTCCTTTTTAATTAAATTGATTAATGGTTTACTTGAACTTAATTCTGAGAGTGGCACTCTGTGTGGCTTGAGTGGCTCACTTCTCTTTAAAAGATGTTTTTTTAGAAACATGGTTTAGGGGGCCAGCACGGTGCTTAGTGCTTGGTTGGCCACTCTCCATAAGGACCGGTTCATAGAGCGACAACCTGGGACAACAGCGCTACCACAAGGCTAGAATGGGATAGACTTGGCGTAATAATTAGATCTTTTTGGTTTGGAGTAACTTACCTGCGGGGCAAGAGTAGTAAGCTTCAATGGTCCCTGCTCCTCCGGCTTGGTCTGTGCTTGGATTGCGCTCCTGTGCTTGTACCCCCGGAGGTGGGCCCCATCGTCGCCGACCTAACTCTCGCGGTTACGCCTTACCAACGAGATTCTTTTTAAAGGCCTCGTAGTGAGTCGCTGGCCATCTCACTTAAGGAAGTGTGATGAACAACTGGCGTAGCTCACGACTTGTGGGTAAAGATGTGCAACCTCTGCAGAGTGTAAAACTGGTATACTAGCCGTGCTCACGGTCATGAGCGGCCCAGATCCTCCTTTTGATTAGTGGAGTTATCTCCTTCCGACGAGGGAGGTGCTTCTCGGGGTTTACCTTGGTGGCTTGGTTTGGTTTGGTTCTCAGTAGTATCATGTTTAATCTTGATTAATTACTATGTAACTGGGTTAATGGTAATTCATCAACTTGTAGTAAATAGCTTTAATAAAATTTTGCCAAGACTTAAAAGCTAATGCAGTCAGTCAGCCAGCCTAGAGCCTCATAGTTTGTGTTATACTTGTTGAGTACAAGTTGTGTACTCACTCTTGCCTCTTCTCTACTTTTTCCTCTTGGCTACGCTACTGCTGCTCAGTTCCTGCCGACACGAGGGAGTTCGTCCAGCGTTACTAGGACTACGAGGACTTCTAGGTGCTTCGTCTCCCAGTCGACGTCCCTGTGGCGCCCTGCTTCAGCTTCAGAGAGTTTTTATCGTACTTGTACTTCGCTTCCGCTGTATCAGACATTTTGTCATTATTGTAATAAATAACATTCGTATTTCGATTTATTATGTCTTATTCGTGATATGTGCTATGATATACTGTTCATTCTGTTGTATATACGTGTGACTAGATCCTGGCACGTATATGATTGCTCGGTTTATGTTCTTTTATAAACCGGGTGTTACAGCTGGGCGGAGCAAAGCGGGGTGGGTGCGCTAGGGTTCTGGGTGGGGTGAAGATGGCAGGTGTGGTGCAGGGGGATCACGGGGCCATTTATAGGAGGCTCGGGGATCTTGGGTAGGCATGCCCGGCGTGATCCCAGCGGAGATCGCGGGCGGGCCATAGCTGCGCGGCCGAGAGAGGTGGGGAAGACGAGCCTGACATGCGGGGCTCGGCTGTCAGCATCGGTGCACGAGCGCGGGAGTGGGCTAAGGTGAGGGCGAGCGAAGCAGGCCGAGCGCGAGACGCGGGCTGCGGAAGCGCGGGTCTACTGGGCCGAACGGAAGCTGGCCATGCACGCGGGGAAGCTGAGGGTCTTTGCGGGCTGGGCCGGGGTGTCGTTTCGCTGGGCCGAGGAGGAAAGGCAGAGCACGGGCTGGGCTCAGAAGCTGCTGGGCTGGAAGCTGGGTTTCCTATTTTTCTGGTTTTCCTTTCTCTTTTGTTTTTCTTTTTCTTTTTCTTTTTCAACTCACTCAAATCTAATTGAATTCAAATCAAATTTGAATTCAAACCGTAGGCACTCAACCAAATAAAACCTATGCACCAGCATGTATGCACAAACAAGTTTAAACCTAGAAAAGTTTTAATTACTTGTGAAAGAAAATTAATTTAAATGCAAAGCTAAGCATATAAAACCTTAGAAAATTAAATAAAGCTATTTAAATTTATTATTAAATACTGAAATTTAAATTAGGGTGTTACAAATCCTACCCCCTTACAGGGATCTCGTCCCGAGATTCTAGGCTAGCTAGCAAAGAGAAACAAAGATGGGATTAAGCTCTACGCACACCTGGTATCACCTACTACTGATCCTGATCATTCTGGCCCCCTGCTTGGAGCAGTTCCCGTAAATAAGGTGGGCCTCGTCACCACTGGTACGTGCGGGACTGATGATAGGTCCTGGATCCTGAGCCTTCATGGTTTGTCTAGTGCACACCCTTTGGCATTGTTGAACTTGGTTGCACCCTTCCGTTTTGGATGAGACTGAGCTAGGCACTGGTGCTACCGGTGACAGGTGCTTCTGTGGAAAACTTTTAGCATAATGACCTTTTTGCCCGCATTGGTAGCACATGCAGCGGCGGTGAATGGTGCTACTTGGTTGACCTCCATGTGAACTTAACATCCCATCTTTCATTATTTTTGCTGCTTGCTTTTTGGACACCTTGCGACCGCGTGGCTGAATCGCCTTCATAGTGATAGTTAACCCATCAACATAATCACAGAGGGCTTGGTTCTTGACCTGTGTATCTCTAGAGCATTCAGGATCCTTTCTCTTCTAGATGGTCTATAGCTCATCGACCGATGGAAAGTCAAGGAAAAGGGAATCCTCTGCTAACTGCTCTTGATGAGACATCTTTCTCTTTGTATTGGAGAACAACCTCTGGTTCCTCCTAGTTGTGGCTTTATCTTCAGTCGCACGAACTTGATGACAAGGAACGCCATAGAATTGGCAACACGGGCAAGCTTTCTCACCATTCTTCGGGTGGTATGTTTTTTGCGAAGACTGATCTTGTACCGTTATCGGCTGCTCCTCGGAAACTGTTGCATGAACACCATCACCCATTGCACTGTCTCCAAGGCCTTTTTGTTCCACTGACATCTGAGCTGGGATAAAAGGAAGCATAGATTGGTAAGGTCAAAGGAGAGAGAAACCCTCACTATTTAAGGTTCTATCTTATTTAGACAACACTGCCCATGCATCACTGCTGCTAACTCCAGATAGGTGTTACATAAACCCAAAAAAAGGGAACTATAGCATAACTCTTCTGCCTCGTCTGAGAGATTCTCAAATTCTCCTGTACTATCTGTAGGCCGGGGTGTCACACCTTACTCACATATTTGTATCACTAACCTTGCTCCATAGTTGTTTTTGAGTTTTGTACATTTCAGATGAGCAAGAGCGGAATAAGACGAAAACACACAGCAAACGCCATACAACTACGCAGAATATCGCATCCAGCGTCACCCACTTACAAAGAGGGCCCATCTGGCAGAGCAAACGGGCGCGCCACGCATAATGCATACAAGGAAAGATATCAGGGCCCACATGTCAGCCTGCCAGCGAAAGATAAGGACGAGAGGCGGCCAGGTGGGGCCGGCCGACCCCCTGGGACGGCCAAACCTGGCCGGCCTCCCGTACAGGTGCATTTCGAGGAGGAGTCGCCCCCAAGTCTCCTGATTACCTTCCATACATGCTTTTGGCGGGAACCGATCTCCACTAGTATAAATAGGGCCCGCTCTCACCCCTCTCAACACACACACACACACTTCATTCCATTCTCTCCAAGAAGGCTCTCCTCTCTCTTGCTCTCTTAGCTAGGGAGTGGAGCTAGGCTAGTTCTCTTTAGCGAGCAAGTCGTCCTCGGGGTCGTTGAGCAATCCTCAGTTCCCGGTATGGATTTGTATCTGACTTGTCAGACTTCTATTCATAATATAGAGTTTTGCCATGGTTGCTTTGCTATCTTGATAGTTTATCAATCCATGCTTAGTTCGTTCATAAGTTATGCTACGGTCTTGGTTAGGCCAGATGATCCGAGTACGGATAGAGGTTCGTTGTGCTTTCGGGCTTGCTCTAGTGTTTTACTCATCCATCTGAAGGGTGGGAGACCTGGGGGCACTAGAGTAGTGACTTCATACACGAGCGTGGTGCTCGGGTATGCGGGATCCTTCGGATATAACCGTGCTCCATGGTGTGACTAGGGCAGACAGCAGGTGGTGACAGCCCTGTCCGTCCGGCGTAATAGCGGTGTTGCGTTTAGTGTACTCCCCGACGTTCAGGTTCGGTGTAGGAGTTCATGCAAAGAGGTAACGGGACTGGATGTACTCCGGTGCAGGACCTTCTCCCCGCTATCCCATTTTCCTGGCACCTGCAGCCCTAACCATGATCTAACATGACCCCAGCTTTGGATAGAAGCACTAGGACACCTAACCTAGCCTAAGCTCCAGCTGACTTGATGTAGGTAGAGTAGACCTTTGTTTTATAGTTTTTCTCTTTTATTCCTTCCTCTTGGAGTGTGGATGTGTGCTGTGTTACATTACCCTTACTTATTCTTTATCTGTACTTACCCCTGTTAGAGTATTGCCTATTGCTTGAGGCACAATGTCATGGTTAATGTTGAGCACAATACCTTTGCCGCTGCCGTGCTTTGGGACACAAATAAATGATGATACCCTTATTCTCCGGGTGAAATGCTACAACGGTATATCCGTGCGGTTGCGGATCCATCTATAATCGTATTGATTATACCACGAGAGTGGCACCCCTTGGGTGCAGTTGCTAGGATGGGTTCGACGCCCTCATTTCTAGTGATTGCACTAAGGACTGCCAACAGGCATTTCTGGCACAGTTGCTAAGGATTAACCATTCCTAGTGATTGCGCTAAGAAACGCCAACAGACGCATTTTTATCACTACTGATAGGCTTCATACCAAGATGTGATTCTATTGGGCTAAACCGATCATCAAACATACTATGAAGATTGTGACCCACAAAATCCAACTTATTATTCACAGGAGAAACAACAACATCATCTATAGCATTAGCTATATCTGAGTTAAGAATAGGCTTTTTATCCTCATCTAATTTTACCTCAAACTGTGAAGCATCGAAGGCGACATCCTTTGTGACCTTCCCTTGTCAGTCGATGGAGAAGTGCGAGATGTACTACTTCATGGCTTCTTCTTCTTCCAGTCTTTTGATCTCCTTCTCCTTCTCCTCTCTGATCATCTTTTGGATGTCATCAAGAGCCTTCTAATGTTCGGTTGAAAGTTCCTGAACAGTCGGCCTTGAGATGTTGGCGGCATCAATATCACTAGGTTTAGGAATTTTACCGGCCATGGTAGCCGATTGATTCTATCCCCACCGGAGTCATCAAAAATGTGTTGACGCAGATCTAAGACCAACACACGAAATGCACTCAACTGTGCGGCATGAGGAGGAGCTCACTGCACTCCTACGTGGACCGGTCAGACCGGTTTCACAGAGCGGTCAGACCGGTCGCCGCCGGCAAGATCGATGACGAACCAATGAATGTTAGCCCGGGAAGACCCATCGGGGCAGGCACACGTAGGGTTGTTCTAAGGTCGGCAGGCCACCTAGAACACCCTCAATTGACATACAGATGAAGGAGGAATAGCAAGTAGTAGATTGGAAAAGGTAGGGCAAGAGAAAGTAAAAAGATAAAAGTTTTTATGTTTGATCGATTGGATAAACCTCAATCGGCCGTGGCCCTTTATATTTATAGGGAGGGGAGGTCTTCCCCCATTAGGAGTCCAAATTTATACAAATCTCGTGTCAAAATACAACTCCAAACTCGGATTGTGCAGCTTGGACCGGTCTGACCGGTCTGACCCTGTGTCAAATCTTCCAGAAGCCATAACTCTCTCATCCGAACTCCAAATTGGACGTTCTACATATGCATTTTGATCGACTCGACAAGAGATACGCAATGGTGAAATCAAATTTGTATTTTGACAAAGTCACCTTGACCGGTCAGACCAGTTTGTGCATACCGGTCTACACATTCTGCCAATTTTGGTCATCAACAGCACCCCTCTTTGATCTTTCACCACCGAGATCTAGAGAATCTAGGCTAGCTGCTTCTTTCCTCCCTTGGCTCCTCCTCTGAGTGCGTGGCGGTGTAACTCCGGTCGGTGTTGCTGCCGCCAGCGGGCGCACCTATGCACGGTGACCTACATGCCGGCGTCGGCGTGGAGATCCATCATGGACGCGCCGCAGTGGAGGTCCGCCACAGCCGCAATGCCGAGAGGTCTGTGGCTATGCCGCCAAGGAGGTCTTCCATGGCCGCCCCATGGTGGAGCTCAATCCCGTTGGGGAAGACAACAATTTGGGCCGAGTCGAGCTAAATCCCGATGGTGAAGATGTTGATTTGAGCTGATTTCTGCGCCCCCACCGCGCCGGGGAGCTCGCACCGTGGAGGAGGTCCATGCCACCACCTTCACCATGGCCAAGCAGGGGAGCTCACGGCAGGAAGGAGGTCCGCGCCATTACCTCTGCCATGTCCGCGCCACCCATGTCTGCGCATAGGAGGGGATCATCAAGTAGAGGGGGCGACGCAGAGGGAGTGAGGAGGTGGAAGAGAAGGGATATATATAAAGTAATAAAGTGGCTAGGGAAGTCCTTATAGGCATACAATATTAAAATGCAGTATGAAAATGTATTTAAATGTGATGGGTGTTGTTCATGTTATACTTGCCTTCCTCAAAGTTCTCCTGCTGCTCAAACTACTCTGAAGATGGTGGCTGCTCCGGGTACTGGTACTCCTCCGAAGGATCAATGTCTACTCACAATCGCAACGCCAAAACAAGTCCAGCATATACACATACATGCAAACAAAGGCAAACACTAAGAAACAGTACAACAATACATAAAACAGCAAACAAAACTACTCTAAGACTATTATACGCATTACAACGATCGCGTGGATATAAAGAACGCTTAAAACGGAGCCAGAACGCGAAAACTAGGCCTAAAACAAGATCCAGGGACCTATCTGCAAGAAAAAACTAGAAGTTCTAGGGGTTCTGTGCAAAAACCAGGGGTTTATGTGCAAAAACCAGAAAGTTCTAGGGGCTGACATGCAAAAAGACCTTAACTGGAAGGCGGGTTCTATTTCTAGGAAGCTCAGGGGGGTCCGTGCAAAATTCTGGGTAGATCTGGAATTAATTTTGAACTGGCTGGGACGGCGGGTTGATTTCAAAGAAGCCCAGGGACTCTTTAGCAAAGTTTCCAGGCAGAACCGGTACGCGCGGATTAGGGACATCGGATCTTGATCTAGCGGTTTGGATCAAAGGGGTGAGCTGATCTAATCCTAAGCGTCCAAGGCAGATCGGGCGGCTGGGATTAAACCCGCGTGATGGGGCGGCGGCGCCAGTCGCCGGAGCACGGCTCTACGGCGGGGGATCGCCGGTGTTTACCGAAATCGGCCATCCGGGGGTCAATACGAGTGGGGCTTTGGCCTGGGAGGACCAGCACCTCATGCGTGATCCACTAGGGCCTTGTGCGCGGGTCGGGGATGGCCAGAGCGGTGTGCGCAGCGATGGGGGCGGTCCTGCTCGGCGGCGCTCACCGTCGCGAGCCCGTGCACTCAGTTCTGGGCTTGGGTTTGGGGCGCAGCAATGGGCGTGGGTGTGTGCAAGGCCAAAGCGAGCCTAAGCAAGGCCCACGCGAGGCGGGGTGGTGTTGCAGCGGGTCCGCCAAGGCGGAGCTGCACCACGTGTGGCGACGGAGCAAAGGCAACCGGTGTTCCGGCCCCTAGGATGGCCTACGTGCCAGACCAATGGGCGCAAAAGATAGGGAGGGTCGAGGTGTAGCTCACCTAGGCTCGAACTCGAGCGGTGTAGCTGTGCAGGGATGCTGACGTCGAAGTCCGGCGGCAACGGGGAACGGAGCTCGTGGCCGGGGTCGAAGAAGGGAGCCTCCGGGCATCTGGGCGGCACGGATCCTCTTGTGGTGAAGCTGTGGAGAAAACCAGGGGGTCAGCGGGGCCAGAGAGCCACCGGCGGTGAAAAACCGCGGTGGCTCGGCGAGCTCACCTGTGCAGAAACCTGGGAGAAATTCCTGTGCGTGCGGGCCTCGGAGTAGCGAGAAAGGGCTTGGTGGGCTTCGGGGCGTCGAGGCGAAGCAAAAGCGGGGACCTGCAGGGGTGGAGCTGTAGTGTAGCGGCCGGTCCACGGCGGAGCAGGGCCTCGGCATGGCTAAGCTCGGTGGATGCGGCGCTAGGGTTACGGTGGCGGTGCTGGCGTGGGGGATAGGGTTCCTGGGGGTACGGCGCGGGTGGTTAAAAGGGTAGTGACGGGGATTGCAGCGTGGAGCAGTGGGAAGGGGATCCCGTGATCACGCCGGTGATCTCGAGCAGGATCGGCGCCGGGAAGAAGGGGAAGACGGACCTGGCACAGGGGCCCAGGCTGTTAGCGAGCGAGCGGTGAACGGCTCTGCGGAGGGAGGCACTGGCAGGTGGGCTCGCTTGGTCAGTGAAGGTAGGGGGCGACGCGCAGGCGACGCGCGTGAGCGAGCGGAGTGCGGGAGTGGGCCGGTGCATGGGCCGCGTGCGGGTTGAGGGACGCACGCTGGGCCGCGGTGAAGAGAGAGTGGGCCGGTGCGGGAGAGGGCTCTGGGCCGAGCTGCGCGGGTTGGGCCGCACGCTGGGAAGGGAAAACGGGCCGCGGGGAAAGAAAACGGACCGGGCTTGGGTGGGCTGCTGGCTGGATTTGGTTTTGGGTTGATTTGGTTCTTCTCTTTTCCTTCTCCCTCTCTATTTCCTATTTCAAACCAACTAAACCTATTTGAATTCAAATTTGAATTCGAATTCAAACCACACTCAAACAAATAAAACAATGCACCAGCATGAAATGCACAAACATATTTATCCTAGAAAAATTTTAATTACTTGTGAGAGAAAAATTAATTTAAAAGCAAGGCTAAGCATATGAAACATTAGAAAATTAAATAAAGCTAATTAAATTTATTATTAAATACTGAAATTTAAATTTAGGGTGTTACAAATCCTACCCCCTTACAGGAATCTCGTCCCGAGATTCTGGGCTGGCTGGCAAATAGAAACAAGGATGGGATTAAGTTCTACTCACTCCTGCGTCGGGATCTCATACCCACATGTCTTGAGTTGGCAGTATGTTGAATCTCATGCTCAATTTGCTCTCCTGACAAGGTCTGGACCTTTACCACTCTTTTGGTAGGCTGCATCACAAGTTTGTTTCGAACTGACCAATTTTGACCAAGAATGATGTCGATTCCTGTTGACTCCATTACAATAAGGTCCTCAGGGAAGGTTGCCTCGCCTATCCTCATGTTGACTCGAGGACATATGTAACTGGAGATCTGTTCTTTCCTTGATGATTTGACGACCATTCTCTTCCTCATGGGAAGCTTCAATACCTCATGCTTAGCAGCAAACTGCGTGCTGATGAATGAATGTGTAGCACGAGGATCTATCAACACTGAGGCTGGAAATGAGTTGACTAGAAGCATACCAAGAATGACTGGACTATCATCCCGAATGGTTTCTGCTGACACATGGTGAACTCTACCCTGGAGGTACTCTTTTGGTCCCTTCTTGGATTGCTCATGCTTTGTACGATCACTGCACTCTGGTATCACCTGCTGCTGATCCTGATCATTCTGGGCACCCTGCCTGGAGTAGTTCCCTGAAATAGGGTGGGTCTCGTCACCACTGGTATGCGGGATTGGTGAAAGGTCCTGGACTGGTGCTACCGGTGACAGGTGATTCTGTGGACAACTTTTGGCATAATGAACTTTTTGCTTGCATTGGTAGCACATGCGGCGGCGGTGAATGGCGCTACTTGGTTGACCTCCCTGTGAACTTAACATCACATCTTGCATTATTTCTGCTGCTTGCTTTTTGGACTCCTTGCGACCGCGTGGTTGAATCACATTCATAGTGATAGTCAACCCATCAACATAATCATAGAGTGCTTGGTTCTTGACCTATGTGTCTCTAGAGCACTCAGGACCCTTTCTCTTCTGGATGGTCTGTAGCTCATCGACCGATGGGGAGTCGAGGAAAAGGGAATCCTCAGCTAGCTGCTCTTGATGAGACATCTTTCTCTTTGTACTGGAGAACAACCTCTGGTTCCTCCTAGTTGTGGCTTCATCTTCAGTCGCACGAACTTGATGACAAGGAACACCATAGAATTGGCAACACGGGCAAGCTTTCTCACCCTTCTTCGGGTGGTATGTTGTTTGCGAAGACTGATCTTGTACCGTCATCGGCTGCTCCACGGAAACTGTTGCATGAACACCATCACCCATTGCACTGTCTTCAAGGCCTTTTTGTTCTGCCGACATCTGAGCTGGGATAAAAAGGAAGCATAGATTGGTAAGGTCAAGGAAGAGAGAAAACCCCACTATGAAAGGTTCTATCTTATTTAGACAACACTGCTCATGCATCACTGCTGGTAACTCCAGATAGGTGTTACATAAATCCGAAAATGGGAGCTATAGCATAACTCTTCTGCTTCGTCCGAGAGATTCTCAAATTCTCCTGTACTATCTGTAGGCCGGGGTGTCACATCCCTACCCCCTTACAGAAACCGACATCCTCGTCGGTGAATCCCTGGATATCACATCCTCTTCGCACTATCCTTCTTCTCAACAAGCAAGACAGGAGAAACCCAAGGCATGATAAGGTAGAAAGGATAGAGTGGATGGTTTTACCCCCAACGATCTAACTCATTTTATTACTTAATTCAAATTTAACTTAAGAGCTAATTTACATTTGAACAAGTTCAACAGCTAAACTATGCAATCAACCAAAAACCCAAATCAAACATGTTGCATAAAGACAAGCATACAAATTTACACTTTAGCCGAGTTTAACACATAACTCGACTAACACAATGTGTCGCACAACGGTCTATCGTGCTGAAGTCAGGGAATCCTAGACTGAAAAGGGTCGGTGAGATACTTCAGGGCCAAAGCTACGGAAACTAATTCTATAGAGAAAAATCAAGGTAAAGATGAGTAAAAGTCTCAGAATTTAAGGGATATAATAGCAAAATAGTTTGAGCAGACAAGGCTAGAGAGAAGGAGACCTAAGACTCGACCAGTTCTATCTAGGCTTTCGTCCTATAGTCGATATAGCTCTGATACCACTCTGTAACACCCGGTTTACAAAAGGACATAAACCGAGCAATCATATACGTGCCAGGATCAAGACACACATATATACAACAGAATGAACAATATATCACAGCACATATCACATAAAAAGATATAATCAAACGAGTATGAATGTTATTTATTAAATGAATGACAAAAATGTCTGATACAGCGGAAGCGTAAATACATATACGAGAAACTCTCGGAAGCTGGGCGCCACAGGGACGTCGACTGGGAGACGAATGCCTAGAAGTCCTCGTACTCCTGGTAGCTCTGGGTGAACTCCCTAGCGTCAGCAGGAACTGAGCAGCAGTAGAGTGTCCCCAAGAGGAAAAAGAGTAGAGTAGGCAAGAGTGAGTACACAACTTGTACTCAACAAGTATAACACAAACTATGAGGCTCCAAGGTTGGTTGACTTAACTGCATTAGCTTTTAATCTTGGCAAAATTTTATTAAAGCTATTACTACAAGTTGATGAGTTACCATACCCCAGTTACATAGTAATTAATCATAATTAATTATGATACTACTGAGAACCATACCAAACCAAACCACCCAGGGAACCCCCCTAATCAAAGGAAGATAACCCCACTAATCAAAACGAGGATCCGGGCCGCTCATGACCATGAGCACGGCTAGTATACTAGTTTTACACTCTGCAGAGGTTGCACATCTTTACCCACAAGTCGTGAGCTACGCTAGTTGTTCATCACACTTCCGTAGGTGAGATGGCTAGCAAGCACACTACGAGGCCTTTACAAAGAATCTCGTTGGTAAGGAGTAACCGCGAGGGTGGATCGCCAACTATGGAGCAGGTCTAGTGGGCGTCAAGACACGGAGCACAGACGAGGCCACTCAGTACGAGGGCCATAGAAGCTTACCTCCCCTACCCCACAGGTAAGTTACTCCAAACCAAAAAGACCTAATTATTACGCCAAGACCGTCCCATTCCAGTCTTGTGGTTGCGCGGTTGTCCCAGGTTGTCCAAAAAGAGTAGCTAGCACAAAACACAGTGCGAGCCCCCTAAACCAAGTTTCTAGAAAAACCAATTTTTAACGAGACGTGAGCCACTCAAACGGGCCACTCCCAGAATTAAGTTGCATATACCATTAATCAAATTAATTAAAAAGGACCAAGTGTGTTATAGCACGGCACCTAGCACAACTAACCAAAATGCAACCCAAGGGATATATATAAAGTAATAAAATGGCTAGGAAACTCCTTATAGGCATACAGTATTAATATGCAGTATGAAAATGTATTTAAAGGTGATGGGTGTTGTTCATGTTATACTTGCCTTCCTCAAAGTTCTCCTGCTGCTCAAACTGCTCTGAAGATGGACATAAAGAACGCTTAAAACGGAGCCAGAACGCGAAAACTAGGCCTAAAATAAGATCTAGGGACCTATCTGCTAGAAAAACTGAAGGTTCCAGGGGTTTTGTGAAAAAACCAGGGGTTTATGTGCAAAAACCAGAAAGTTCTAGGGGCTGACGTGCAAAAAGACCTTAACTGGATGGCGGGTTCTATTTCTAGGAAGCTCAAGGGGGTCCGTGCAAAATTCTGGCCAGATCTGGAATTAATTTTGAACTGACTCGGACGACGGGTTGATTTCAAAGAAGCCTAGGGACTCTTTAGCAAAGTTTCCAGGCCGAACCAGTACGCGCGGATTAGGGACGTCGGATCTTGATCTAGTGGTTTGGATCAAAGGGGTAAGCTGATCTAATCCTAAGCGTCCAAGGCAGATCGGGCGGCGGGGATTAAACCTGCTTGATGGGGCGGCGGCTCCGGTCGCCGGAGCACGTCTCCGCGGTGGGGGATCGCCGGAGTTGGCCGAAATCGGCCATCCGGGGGTCAATACGAGCGGGGCTTTGGCCTAGGAGGACCAGCGCCTCATGCGTGATCCACTAGGGCCTTGTGCGCGGGTCGGGGATGGCCGGAGCGGGGTGCACAGCGATGGGGGCGGTCCTACGCGGCGGCGCTCACTGTCACGAGCCCGTGCACTCGGTTCTGGGCTCGGGTTTGGGGTGTAGCAAGGGGCGTGGGTGTGTGCAAGGCCAAAGCGAGCCTAAGCAAGGCCCACACGAGGCGGGGTGGTGTTGCAGTGGGTCAGCCACGGCGGAGCTGCACCACGTGTGGCGGCGGAGCACCGGCAACCGGTGTTCCAGCCCCTAGGATGGCCTACGTGCCAGACCAACGGGCGCAATAGATAGGGAGGGTCGAGGCGTAGCTCACCTAGGCTCGAACTTGAGCGGTGTAGCTGTGCAGGGATGCTGGCATCGAAGTCCGGCGGCGACGGGGAACGGAGCTCGTGGCCGGGGTCGATGAAGGGATCCTCCGGGCATCTGGGCGGCACGAATCCTCTTGTGGTGAAGCTGTGGAGCAAACCAGGGGGTCAGTGGCGCTAGAGAGCCATCGGCGGCGAGGAACCGCGGTGGCACGGCGACCTCACCTGTGTGGAAACCTAGGAGAAATTCCCATGCTTGCGGGCCTCGGAGTTGCGAGAAAGGGCTTGGTGGGCTTCGGGGCATCGAGGCAAAGCAAAAGCGGGGACCTGCAGGGGTGGAGCTGCAGCGGAGCGGCCGGTCCCCGGCGGAGTAGGGCCTCGGCGTGGCTGAGCTCGGTGGATGCGGCGCTAGGGTTACGGTGGCGGCGCTGGCGTGGGGGATAGGGTTCCTGGGGGTGCGGCGCAGGTGGTTAAAAGGGCTGGGCTGGGGATTGCGGCGTGGAGCAGTGGGAAGGGGATCCCGTGATCTTGCCGGTGGTCTCGGGCGGGCTCGGTGCGGGGAAGAAGGGGAAGACGGACCTGGCACAGGGGCCCGGGCTGTCAGAGAGCAAGCGGTGAACGGCTCTGCGGAGGGAGGCGCTGGCAGGTGGGCTCGCTTGGTCAGTAAAGGGAGGGGGCGACGCGCGGGCGACGCGCGTGAGCGAGTGGAGTGCGGGAGTGGGCCGGTGCGTGGGCCGCGTGCAGGGTGAGGGACGCGCGTTGGGCCACGGTGAAGAGAGAGTGGGCCGGTGCAGGAGAGGGCGCTGGGCCGAGCTGCGCGGGTTGGGCCGCACGCTGGGAAGGGAAAACGGGCCGCGGGGAAAGAAAACGAACCGGGCCTGGGTGGGCTACTGGCTGGATTTGGTTTTGGGTTGATTTGGTTCTTCTCTTTTCCATCTCCCTCTCTATTTCCTATTTCAAACCAACTAAACCTATTTGAATTCAAATTTGAATTTGAATTCAAACCACACTCAAACAAATAAAACAATGCACCAGCATGAAATGCACAAACATATTTATCCTAGAAAAAAATTAATTACTTGTGAGAGAAAAATTAATTTAAAAGCAAGGCTTAGCATATAAAACATTAGAAAATTAAATAAAGCAAATTAAATTTATTATTAAATACTGAAATTTAAATTTTGGGTGTTACATTTGCGGATCTCCATCTTTAAGCTCTTTTGACCAAGATAGAAATCCATTTTGTTCTCATGTTGCTTTAGGTTGATTTATAAGCTTTGCAATGCGCTTTACCTTTCTTGCATCGTGAAGAATTTTTAACCTTGAAATGAACATGATGTTTTGACCTCGGTTATATCTTTATGGCTATATAGAAAATTAAGCAACCTAGTTGTAAACATGGTGTTTAGAACTTGGTGCAAACATTGTCATTGTTTATATATCTTCCTTTCATCTGCATTTACACTTGCATTCACATACACCCATTAGGTTTAATTTTCACTAGACTAACTATGCCACAAGTTAAGTATCTTAGGGGATGTTTGTGGTTTGTTGGCAATTTTTTCTACTCCCAACTATCACCTTGGGGGTAGAATTGTGCACTTGATTGTTTTGCAGGCATGGCAAAGCATTCCCATGAATTCGTGATCAAAGAAGAAATCAAATTCGTCAACATCTCCAAAGTTTGAGAGCAGGCCCCGCTGTTTTCATCAAATTTTGCACATGGACAGAGATGTACAAGGAAGAAAAAGTTGATATTCAGAAGCTCCATGAAATTCCAGTTCCAACGCATCCAAGATCAATGAATTTGAAGACCCGTACAAGGAGATATGGCAAGAACATTGGACATTGCCCGTTCTAAAATTCATCGAGACAGATTGCAGCGCTGGGATAAAATAGACACAACTCTCTTGTTCGGAATCAATTTTGGGCGAATGAGGACTCGTTGGAAAGGAAAATTCGTGCACTTCGCAATGGAGCAATGTTTCAGTACATATTCTGTTCTAGAAATTGAAAGAAAAATTTGTGAAGATGAGGCAGCAGTGGGACAATGAGGAATTGAAGGAGGTGACGACGATGTGAAGCAATGATTGGGACCATGACTTTGTACAAGAAGAAGTTGAAGGAAAATTGAGGCAACAAAGGTGAAGATACATTGAAGATGATATTCATACACATGAGGGAAGGACTTCAAGAATTGCAAGATGGTCCATCTTTTCCTTCCACACCTAGCATCATGCTAAGCATGGGGGAGGATTTCATGGACAAGGAAGAAAGATCTTTGGAGTAAGATAATCACGGTTGCCACAAGATGCTCATGATTCTTCTTCCATGCTTAGCACAATGCTTAAGTATGGGGGAGGCCGCGCTACACTTCATTACGAGCATCGAGAAGGACTGGTAATTCTTCCTCAACTCTCTCTTTTTCTAAATGCTTGTACATATATGCCTTCAACCATAGATGCAACTTTTGTATATCTCTCCCTATAATAACATGGCTACTAGGAGTAAAACCTAGATTTGTTTTTGTTTTCAATGAAAGATAACCACCATCACTTTGTGCTCACCACATTGATACATTTTGGCAATGCCTTTTGCTTATGGAAAAATGATGAAAGTTGCTGCTTTGTTTTACCTACACTATGTTGTATATGACTTGACCATTTGCTCTCAATTAAATGGAATTAAAATGATTATATATCGGCTCTTTTATTTGTGGAGGTTAAATGACTAAATTCTAGACCCACATATTCTATGTTGCTCTTTGATTTAAGTTTACCGATGACCTTACACCTTGTGTTGTTTAATTTGAAAACTTAATTCCTATGCTATCTACATTTGTGAATCTCTTGCAAAGTTCTACCTACCAAAGTCTATACATACATATTCTTTTATGATGAAACCTTTAGATTGCAAACTTATATTTTGATGAGATGGATTAAGATTGATTTCTTTGGTATGAGACTAAGAAGCTGGTCATTCTGTTTTTTTTGTGTAACCTTCTTTCTGCTAGCCTATTTATCCTTGCATTGTGAGTTTCTACTTCGGGAATTTTGCAAACCTCGCTGGATATCCACCCTAAACCAAAAATATCTTTTTGTGATTACCTCCTTGACCACAACCCAATTTGAGTATGGATTATCATTTCGATTGAATCAAAAGAATTAAGGGCACCATATAAAGAAAAGTTTTGGGAGACAAGGCTCCCCAGAGATTCAAGAGGTTCTACGAAGAAGAAGTTGAATTTGAGATACTTACCCTAGCTAGTTGGTTCTCCCACTATTCAAATTCGAGGACGAGCATTCGTTCAAGCATGGGGGGATGGCTGGGTAAGTATTCTATGTTATCAAAAGTTCTAAGGAGAAAAAAGAAAGAAAAAAAAGAAAGAAAGAGAAAAATAGAAAAATGAAAAGAAAGGAGAAAAGAAAAGAAAAATGAAAGAAAAAAAGAGAAGAATAAAATGCTCCTTAGCTCTTTTTGGCTTCATTAATTTTCCAAGTTACTTTGAAGAATTATTCCATACTCAAATCTTCCAACCATGTGCAATCTGATAACGAGAATTTCATTTGTGTCTCGGGATCATCCATTTGCCACTTGCACATGTCCACCTATCTAAATGTGTGTGTTTCATCTTTCTCCCTCTCCAACATTATTCTCCAATGGCCTTTTTGACTAGTCTCAGTAAATCCAATAGATCTCTCTCTTAGTTTGACAATATTTCAGATATAATGTTTTGCTACGATTGTTTTTACCTAGCAAGCTCCACATAAGCCTTCCACTTTTATATATGAGTAGAATAGGTTGAAGACAATCTAATGTAGGCTTGAGAGACTGATGAGATTAGTGTTTCCATGATCTTTTGCAAGAGAACCTCACTTATGTTTGATATGCATTCTTTTGAAAACTCTTCACGATGAAACAAGGTAAAGGTTTGAAGTTCGCTTAAGTTTGAGAGCATTGCATTTATTTATTATTGTGGCTTGTTCTTTAATTGCTAGTCTATCTTCCATAATAAAAAAGTAGCCGGTCACAACATGAACTTAAATGCTAAATACTTGAGAGAGCAATATGTCTTGTTATGTATGACTAAGTGCAGAGAGGACATTGAGGGGCAACGCTGATTTCTTTTAAGCAAAGCTCCTGGACTTACTCGAGGATGAGCAAGGTTTAAGCATGGGGGGAATGTTGGCACTCCTTAAGTACCCGTTTTATCCCTTGTTTATCCTTGATAATGGCATGAATTTAATATCAAAATCACTAACCGTCCTAACTACGGCCTAATTATTGGTCATTTTCACACTTGCACATATATTTTGGAGGAACTTTGTTTTTGCAGGTTTTTGGCCTATTTTGGAGCATGAAATGACGAGGCCCGTGATTGAGCGCTAACATGGAGAAAGACGAAGGCCAAAGCCCAAAGGAAGGACCAAAGCCCATGTTGATTCGAAGCCCATTCATGCACATCCATCCTCCAAGAGAGCCCAAAGGACCAAGCCCATGAAGATGAGATCAAGATACTTTGGGATTAAGCAAAGCAAATAAAGATTTAAGGAAGGATTCCCTATCCTATCCTTTCCTCGAAGATATCTCCAAGATAACGACGTCCAAAGGGGGTGAAATCGTGAAGGACATAAACTCTAGAAGATGCGAGGAGTCTACACGCGAAAGATGAGACCGAGGCGGGCCCGAAAGAGGGTAGGCCAGCCGGCCTAGGCCGTTTCCAAGGCGGTTCGGCCTCCCCTTCAACCGGTGGCTTCCTCGGCTTATAAATAGCTCGCACCTTATTCAACTCGCAGCATCCATCCACCCAGAACTCGACGAAAACCAAGGGCCAAGACCGGAGGGAGACAACGGCCGCCGTATGTCTTCGAAGTTGTCTAGGAGATGGCTTAAGCCGCCCCTAGCCGCAATGGCCTCCCTGCGTGGTTGTGCCAGGGTGGAGTTCGTGAGCTAGTTGGAGTCGTCAATGGTATGTACTCGGTGGTGACGATCCAAACGAATCTATTATGTGAGTAATGATAATCATGTCTTCCGAATCTTTTAGCGACCATGTTCTCTCTTTCGATTTCGTTCTTTTCTTTGGGTTTGCTTCATCCTAGATTTATTATCGAGATAGATCGCTCAGCATGATCTTGTAGTCATGGTGGCTAGAGGTTCATGGCGGAACTACCAAAGGGGGTTCGACTTGCTTTAGGGTGCTTTCGTCCAAAGGGGGGTGTCGTGACAGGGCGTTGCTTTAAGTAGATGGGGTATCGAAGGATCGGATTGGAGATTTTGGGTCTAAAGATGCCATTGATTGAGATGCATGATTTATTTGCTCGTTAGCTTGAACTACAACTAGATGACAATAGGCCTAGTCATGTCTTTGGTTTTGCTATGGTTACGCCTATGTTCATGGATGAGATCAACATTTACACAACACTCATATCTATTAAAGGTTACTCTATATGTGCAATTCATGCTTCATGTTAGGATAGATCTCAAGGGCCCTCGAAGGCAGTGGCGGCCTATTCGATGACATGCTCAAGAGGCCGTGCCCTTACCACAAGGGCTCGGTCAACCACACCCTTGAGCAGTGCGAGATGCTCTGCAAGTACTACAACTGCGTCACGCACCGCGATGAGGACAAGAAGAAGGATGCGGACGACAAGGGTGGCGACGACGGATTCCCCCCGGTGGAGAACACCTTCTTCATCTTCGGAAGGGCCGACGGTGAATATGACCTCCCGACAGCGCAAGTGCGAGCGCCGAGAAGTCTTCTCCATCACCAAGGCCACGCCATCCTACCTTGACTGGAAAGAGGACACCATCTCCTTCGGACGCGAGGACCACCCTGACTACGTACCGAACCCAGGACAGTATCCACTCGTTGTGGATCCCATCATCGGCAACAGTCGCTTCTCCAAGGTGCTCATGGACGGAGGCATCAGCCTCAACATCATGTACACACACCTTGGAGCTCATGGGGATCGGCTTG
The DNA here is from genome assembly GCF_016808335.1 of Panicum virgatum. Taxonomy (NCBI): domain Eukaryota; kingdom Viridiplantae; phylum Streptophyta; class Magnoliopsida; order Poales; family Poaceae; genus Panicum; species Panicum virgatum. The sequence continues at coordinate 14,437,253 of NC_053142.1, read as the reverse complement.
GACAAGCTCCGCCCTAGCAAGTTGCCGTTCCACGGCGTTGCGCCGGGGAAGCAAGTCCAACCCCTCGGCCAGATCGACCGGCCCGTTTGCTTCGGCACGGCAGCCAACTTCCGCAAGGAGGTGCTGACCTTTGTGGTGGTGGGGTTTCGGGGAGCATACTCCGCCATTCTTGGGCATCCATGCTACGCCAAGTTCATGGCGATCCCCAACTACACCTACCTCAAGATAAAAATGCCGGGCCCAAAGGGCATCATCACCGTCGGCTCCTCGTTCGAGCATGCCTACGAGTGCGACATCGAGTGCGTTGAGTACACCGAGGCTCTAGTGCTCGACGAGACCCTCGCCGCACAGCTGCATGAGATGGCCGAGGAGGCCATGGACTCCAAGCAGTGGCACGCGGGCAACTTCGAGCCAGCCGAAGGTACCAAGGACGTCCCCCTCGACCCAAAGACCCCTGACGGCAAGGCGCTGGAGATCGGCGCTACCCTCGACAGCAAATAGGAAGTGGTGCTCATCGACTTTCTCCACACCAATGCTGACATCTTCGTGTGGAGCCCCTCGAACATGCCTGGCATTCTGAGGGAGGTCGCCGAGCACTCCCTTGATATCCTGCCAAACTCCAAGCCGGTCAAGCAACACCTGCGGTGCTTCGACGAGCTCAAGCGACGGGCGATTGGCGAGGAGGTGCACAAGCTTTTGGAGGCCGGATTCATCAAGGAGGTATTCCATCCCGAGTGGCTAGCTAATCCTGTACTAGTTAAGAAAAAGAGTGGGAAATGGAGGATGTGTGTAGACTACACTAGTTTAAATAAAGCATGTCCTAAGGTTCCCTTTCGCTTGCCATGAATTGATGAAATCATTGATTGAACTACGGGATGCGAACATTTATCCTTTCTTGATGCATATTCTGGTTATCACCAAATCGGAATGAAAGAGTCCGACCGGCTCACGACTTCTTTTATTACACCTTTCGGCATGTACTGCTACATCAAGATGCCCTTTGGCCTTAGAAACACCAGAGCTACGTGCCAGCGATGTATGCTCCACGTGATTAAGGATCATATCGGTTGCACCGTAGAAGCATATGTCGACGATATTGTCATTAAATCCAGGAAGGCAGACGACCTGGTAGCCGATCTCAGGATCGCGTTCGATTGCCTCAGGGCTAAAGGGGTAAAACTCAACCCCGAGAAGTGCGTGTTCGGAGTCCCTCATGGCATGCTCTTGGTCTTCATTGTCTCCCAGCGAGGCATTGAACCCAACCCTGAGATGCTTTGCCCGCGCAGGTCGTCAGCACAACCATCGTTGTGGAATGGCAAGAGGAGGGACATGCTTTGCCCGTCCAAAGGCCGGTGTACTTCATCAGTGAAGTTCTGTCTGAAACCAAGACACGGTATCCACAGATCCAGAAACTGCTCTATGCAGTGATCGGCATACTTAGAAAGGTAGATGCAATGCATAAACGACTATGGAATGGGATCGGCTGAGCCGCAGGACTGCCTACGCCTCTGGGATACGGCATCCCCACTCACCTCCCTATGCCTAAGTCGCTTGTGAATGCAAAGTTCCTCACTGAGACCTATCTAAAATGCATACAAGAACACGGAATTAAAGTAAAGAAAACAAGGGCTCGAACGCACAAGGCCTCGATAGGCCACACTGTCAATATACATTAACTAGTTTTCTCATCCAGTAATGTAGTTACGACAAAATACTGACTTATTTACAAGGGCTCCACGGCCCAAGATCTCTACAAGTTGCCTTCTTCCCCCTGCGCATCCTCAGCAACATCGTCTTCGGCTAAGGGGGGGAGGTCGTCCTCAAGTTTCTTGGATGAGGCAGTGGCAAAGCCCTCGACGGCGGCATCGGCCTCATCCATAGCAACTGCTGCGGCATCCCCGTAGATGCCGGAAGTGACGACATACCCCGACGACACCCACTCGAGGTTCATGTCGTAGTGCGTCGAGGCCACGGCGAGGGTCCATTGAACACCGAGGCGGAAGGCGCTCTTGACGCGCTCTGCCACCCGGTTGCCTAGCGATCACAGGCGGCTGGCCCCCGAGCTACCAGATGAGGCTCCCGCCCCCTCGAGTTCCTGGCACACGGCCACGACCGTCTGCTCCAGGTCTGCATGTTTAGCTTGCATCGCTGTGAGCATGATCTGGACGGCTTCCTTCACCACGGTCTCGTCCCCCACCACTTTCCTCAGTTCTAAACGAGGAAACAAAGATAAGTTTCGGCAAACCAATAATCAACTTAAGCGAAGCCTCCAATGCTTACCTTTGATGCATTCCTGCACCTCCTCCAGCTGAGCCTGTGCGGCGCTCGCCTACTCCTGGAGCGTGGACAAGGAGGTCTCCTTCTCCTTGAGGGTAGCCTCTGCGTCCCGAGAGGCAAACTCCTGCGCAGTTAGGGCAACGTCCTTCTCCGCGAGGGTCATAGTGAGCATGGTGATGGCCGCCTTCTCGCATTGGAGCTCAGTCTCCTTGGCCTGGAGCTCAGCCTCCTTGGTCCGGAGCTTGGTCTCCTTGCCCTATAACTCGGCCACCTTCGATTCGAGTGCCTTGTCTCTCAGCTCGAGCGCCTAATCCTTCTGACGCAGCTCGGCCACCTGCTCCTCGACCACCCGGGCCTTGTGCTCGGCTACAGCTCTATGCCTGTCGTGCTCACGGTGGGCCTGGGCCAGCACCTCCTCCCGCACGAGGTCCCGCCCTTCCATCTCGTCCACCTGGGCATTGACTTCGCTTATCTGCCTGAGCAGACGGGCATTGTCCACCTCAAGCCACTACGACCTGGTGAACTGGCAAGACAGCTCGTCGCTCTTGGCGCGCGACATCTGCCTCAACCGCTGCGGGTACAAGGACATGAGCAAAAGACCACAAGAACACAAGGGGACAAGTTAAAGGGCTATCACTTACTTTGACGGCTTCAAGATGGGACCCTCGATGGATGTCTAGGGCAAATGCGAGGGAGCGCTCGATGTCGTAGTTGGCTTGGTCATAAAGATCCCAGGCATCGGACTCCGCCCGCTCGTTGCGATAAAACGCCGGAGGGAGCCCGGGCTGGACCATAGCCCAAGTACCCTCGCGCTCTGGTGCATGCCTTATCGTGCTCCTCTTTCCTCTTCCTCTTCCTATTGGCCTTCTCCTTCGCTGCATCCTTCTTCTTCTTCTTCTCCGCCTCCCCGCGTAGGCAGTTCGCCTCGTGGATCTCGGGAAGCGGAGGCCAGGAAATGTACCCGACAAGGGTCAGCCCCTGTGAAAGTGACAGGAATCAGGACGAGGGAGGAAGAAAGAACGTAAAACAAACAACAACCGAGACCCAAACTCACCAGGCTAATGTACCCCTCTTTGGGGAGCATCTTGACCTTCCAGAGATCCGCGGGGTCGGAGGGAATGTTCATCACCGCGCTTTTCGCCCTCGCGGCGGCGATGCCGCGGGGGAGATCCTCAGCTGACATCCGCGAGCCCTCGACCGGAGCCTTGGAGTTCCGCTGGAAGATCGCCAGCTTCCTCTCCATGAGGGGGATCACCCTCTTCCAGTGGAAGTTCGCAATGATGGCGGAAGCCGTCAGCCCCACCGCAGCCAAGCACTGCAGCGCATTGAGGTACACCGAGAGCTTGGCCTAGCAATCTTAGGGCGACACCCCCCAACCCCACGAATCTGGCTTCTCCCGGAGTACCTTGTCAGTGAACGCCAGGAGTCGCTCGTCGTCATTGCGCAAGTAGAATCACCCTCGGGTCCACCTGGCGTTGTTTGTGGTCATCTTACTGGGGATGTACTGGTGCACCCTCTGTCCGCACACGTGGAGCGTAAGGCCACCGGCATGAGCGTATCTCCTCGGTTGGCCCTGGACAGAGTCGGTGTAGAGCTCGCTGTGGAATAGATGGACCCACAGGTCCCAGTGTGCCTCCACCCCCAAGAAGCCCTCGCAGAGAGCGACGAAGACCGCCGCCTGCGAGATGGCGTTGGGGGTGAAGTTGTGCAACTCCACCTTGTAGTGGTCGCAGAGAGCCCGCACGAACCTGCTGGCGGGGACGCCAAACCCCCGCTCGTGGAGCTGCACGAGGCTCAGGATGTAACCGCTCAGGGGCTTCGGCTCCATCTCCTCCGGCATCGGGGCGATCCACACCGTGTTATATTGTGATCCAAATTCTGATGGGAGAGTGTTGGAATTTGGGCTTGGCCCATTAAGGCCCATGTGGTGCAAACTTTTAATCCCACATTGCTAGTAGAAGTTGAGGAGACCACGTGACTCTCCTATATATCTAACCCATAGGCTTCACCGGAGAATATCAATCCTATTATTCCTCTTGTAAGCCGCCGCTAGGCGTTGTACACAAACACCCGATATAGTGAAGTTCTTGCTGGCTGGCGCCCGTGGTTTTTACCCTTCGCATTGGAGGGGTTTTCCACGTTAAATCTTCGTGTCTTTCTGCGGTTTGATCTTTCTATTTTTCATCGTTTTGTTCGCCGTCGCTTCTAACAAGTGGTACCAGAGCCGTGGTTTCAAGTTTGGGTTTCGTGATGGCGTCGATGAAGTATGATCTACCGATGTTGGACTACAAGACAAGGTTCTCGCTGTGGCAAGTCAAGATGAGAGCTATTCTGGCGCAAACCAATGATCTTGATGAGGCGCTGGAAAAATTCGGGAAGAAAAAGAAGGATGAGTGGACCGATGAGGAGAAGCGCAAGGACCGTAAGGCTCTTTCTCTTATTCAGCTTCATCTATCTAATGATATTCTACAAGTGCTGCAGGAAAAGACTGCTGCAGAATTGTGGCTAAAACTGGAATCGATATGCATGTCGAAGGATCTTACCAGTAAATTGCATATGAAGTTGAAGCTGTACACGCTTAAGATGCAGGAGGGTGATTCGGTGATGGGTCACCTATCTGTCTTCAAGGAGATCGTTGCTGACCTAGGGTCGATGGAGGTTAAGTATGAAGATGAGGACTTAGGTCTTCTTTTATTATGCTCTTTGCCAAGTTCTTATGCAAGTTTCCGTGACACCATACTATTAAGCCGTGATGAACTAACCCTTGCGGAAGTTTGTGAGGCACTCCAGTCTAAGGAGAAGATGAAAGGCATGGTGCAGACAGATGGCTCGTCCTCTAGGGGCGACGCTTTGCATGTCAGAGGCAGATCAGAGCAAAGATCCTCAAGTGATAACAACGATCGTGGCAAGAGCAATGACGGTAGAGGCCGCTCCCAGTCCAAAGGTCCCAAGAAGAAATTCTGTAAGTATTGCAAGAAGAAATCTCATATGATTGAGGATTGCTGGAAATTGCAGAATAAGGAGAAGAAGAAAAATAAATCTGATGGTAAGGCTAGTGTTGCTTCTGCTGGTGAAAACTCTGAGTCAGATTGTTTGGTTGTCTTTGCTGGTTGTGTTGCTGGTCATGATGAGTGGATTCTTGATTCTGCATGTTCTTTTCATATCTGCACTAATAGAGATTGGTTCAGTTCCTATGAGTCTTTGCAGAACGGTGATTTTGTGCGCATGGGAGATGATAACCCGTGTGAGATTATTGGCATTGGCTCTGTTCAGATCAAGACCCATGATGGCATGATTCGCATACTGAAGAATGTAAGGCACATACCAGGGATGAAAAGAAATCTGATCTCGTTGAGCACACTTGATAAAGAAGGACTCAAATACACCGGTTCAGGTGGAGTTGTGAAGGTATCTAAAGGTTCTCTTGTATGTTTGCTGGGTGATCTCAATCCTTCAAATTTATATGTTCTCAGAGGTTGTACTTTGCATGGTTCTGTTTCTGCTGCTAATGTTGCTAATGCTGAACCTAGTAAGACTGACCTTTGGCATATGCGTCTTGGACACATGAGTGAACTCGGTATGGCAGAATTGATGAAGAGAAACCTGCTGGATGGCTGCATTCTGAGTGGCAAGAAGTTCTGTGAGCATTGTGTATTTGGTAAGCATAAGAGGGTCAAATTCAATACCTCTGTTCATACCACAAAAGGTACACTTGATTATGTTCATGCTGATTTGTTGGGTCCTTCACGTAAGCCTTCATATGGTGGTGCTCGTTATATGCTTACCATTATTGATGATTACTCTAGAAGAGTCTGGCCTTATTTTCTGAAAAGCAAAGATGATACTTTTGCTGCTTTTATAGAATGGAAAGTTATGATAGAAAGGCAAACTGAGAAGAAGGTCAAGGTGCTTCGAACTGATAATGGTGGAGAGTTCTGTTCGGATGCTTTTGATGATTATTGCAGAAAAGAAGGCATTGTTAGGCATCATACCATACCATACACTCCTCAGCAGAATGGTGTGGCCGAGCGTATGAACAGGACTATCATCTCGAAGGCTCGTTGCATGCTGTCCAATGCCCATATGAACAAGCGTTTTTGGGCTGAGGCTGCTAATACAGCATGTTATTTGATCAACAGATCGCCTTCTATTCCACTCAACAAGAAGACTCCTATTGAGGTATGGTCTGGTACACCTGCAGATTATTCACACTTGAGAGTTTTTGGCTGCACTGCTTATGCTCATGTTGATAATGGAAAATTAGAGCCTAGAGCTATTAAATGTCTGTTTCTTGGTTATGGTTCGGGAGTCAAAGGATATAAATTGTGGAATCCTGAAACTAGAAAGACTTTTATGAGCAGAAGTGTTGTTTTCAATGAATCTGTGATGTTTACTGACAGTTTGTCCACAGATGATGCTTTAGTTGAGAAATTGCAGTCACAAGTTAGTGTGCAGGTGGAGCTTATGGATGACCAGGAAAATGAAGTTGTTGGTAATGATGTTTCAGATAGTGTTCCTGATACTAGTTCAGCACTCACCTCCAGTTTCACAGTCTGATTTGCAGCATGAGGAGGATGTAGATTTACCTATTGCTTTTCGCAGATCAAAGAGGAGTTGTGGACCTCCAAACCGTTTAATTGAGGAGTGTAATCTGACTTATTATGCTTTGAGTTGTGCTGAACAGGTGGAGGATGCTAGTGAGCCAGCAACATATTCTGAAGCCATTGATTCAGTTGATAAGGAGAAGTGGATCTCAGCTATGCATGAGGAGATGCAGTCTCTTGAGAAGAATGGCACATGGGAGATTGTAAGCTTGCCTGAGAAAAAGAAGACTGTTCGCTGCAAATGGGTCTTCAAGAGAAAGGAGGGTTTGTCTTCTAGTGAGCCTCCAAGATTTAAGGCAAGGTTAGTTGCAAAAGGTTTCAGTCAGATTCCTGGTGTTGACTATAATGATGTGTTCTCTCCAGTTGTGAAGCATAGCTCAATTCGGACTTTCTTTAGTATTGTTGCTATGCATGATCTTGAGCTTGAGCAGTTAGATGTGAAGACTGCATTTTTACATGGAGAGCTTGAGGAGGAAATTTACATGGATCAGCCAGAAGGATTCATAGTGCCAAGCAAAGAGAATTATGTTTGCAAATTAAAGAAATCCTTGTATGGTTTGAAACAGTCTCCTCGTCAGTGGTATAAGAGGTTTGATTCATTTATGTTGTTACATGGTTTTAAAAGATCTGAATATGATAGCTGTGTTTACATTAAGATTGTTGAGGAATCACCTATATACTTGCTGTTATATGTTGATGACATGCTTATTGCTGCCAAGAGCAGAAAAGAAATCACTACAGTAAAGAAATTGTTGAGTAGTGAATTTGATATGAAGGATCTTGGTGTTGCTAAGAAAATTCTAGGTATGGAGATTACTAGAGACAGAAAATCTAGTTTATTATTTCTTAGTCAGCATAATTACATTAACAAGGTTCTTCAGCGTTTCAATATGCATGATTCAAAGCCAGTTAGTACTCCTATTGCACCTCACTTTAAATTGTCAGCTGCTCAGTGCCCTAGTTCTGAGGAGGATGTTGAATACATGTCAAAAGTCCCATATTCTAGTGCTGTTGGTTCTTTGATGTATGCCATGGTTTGCTCTCGCCCAGATTTATCATATGCTATGAGTTTGGTTAGCAGATACATGTCTAATCCTGGTAAAGAACACTGGAAGGCAGTTCAGTGGATTTTCAGGTACCTCAGAGGAACAGCAGATTCTTGTTTGAAGTTTGGGAGAACTGATCAGGGACTCATTGGTTATGTGGATTCAGATTATGCTGCTGATTTGGATAGATGCAGGTCACTCACAGGTTATGTGTTCACTGTTAGCAGTTGTGCTGTGAGTTGGAAGGCTACTTTGCAGCCTGTTGTTGCTATGTCTACCACAGAAGCAGAATATATGGCTATTGCTGAAGCGTGCAAGGAGGCAGTTTGGCTGAAAGGTTTGTTTACTGAGCTGTGTGGAGTTGGTTCTTGCATTGATCTATTCTGTGACAGTCAAAGTGCTATTTGCCTCACTAAAGATCAGATGTTTCATGAAAGGACAAAGCATATTGATGTCAAGTACCATTATGTTCGTGATGTTATTTCACAAGGTAAATTGAAGGTATGCAAGATCAGTACTCATGATAATCCAGCTGATATGATGACTAAACCAGTTCCTGTAGCTAAGTTTGAGCTTTGCTCAAGCTTAGTTGGTTTGACAGTTTAGCCCAAGAGGCTATTTGGCGCCAGAAGTTCTGTTCTTTGTTGTGTTCAGGTGATGATTTTGATATGCTACAAGAAGGAATTTGTCTCAAGGTGGAGTATGTTATATTGTGATCCAAATTCTGATGGGAGAGTGTTGGAATTTGGGCTTGGCCCATTAAGGCCCATGTGGTGCAAACTTTTAATCCCACATTGCTAGTAGAAGTTGAGGAGACCACGTGACTCTCCTATATATCTAACCCATAGGCTTCACCGGAGAATATCAATCCTATTATTCCTCTTGTAAGCCGCCGCTAGGCGTTGTACACAAACACCCGATATAGTGAAGTTCTTGCTGGCTGGCGCCCGTGGTTTTTACCCTTCGCATTGGAGGGGTTTTCCATGTTAAATCTTCGTGTCTTTCTGCGGTTTGATCTTTCTATTTTTCATCGTTTTGTTCGCCGTCGCTTCTAACACACCGGCCATGATGGATCGGTGTTTGGCGGCAAAAGCCCGTCGTCGACCAGCCCCTTCAAGACCGCCTCGGTGGCGGAGGACTTCCCCCATGCTAGCGGCTCCTCGTACTGCACCATCACTCCGAATCGATGGGGAATGCGGGGAACAGGCTCAAACGAAGGCAAAGGTGCGCCTGCTCCTCTCTTCTTCCTCCTCTCACTTCTCGGCTCTGGGCACTGGATGCAGGGGAGGCGACGAAGGCAGGGGAGGCAAAAGCAAATGGCCAGGTGAGCCAAACGGATCCTCCCTCTCTCATTTTTATCTACTGCGCCGGGTGAATTTGCCGCCGCCGCCCTGAATCCACCGCATTAAATACGGCAGATTTCGCTGCCGACGATAGCTGGGTCCCACGCCCACGACAGCCCCCACGCGCACGTGCAGTAATAACCGCAGTTCAGTAACCAACATGGGTAGTGGCACTGTAGCGCCATCCCGTCGGCCTATCGCCGCCCGCGCCTCTCCACCTGCCCGAGATGACCGCCTGAAAAGGCGCGCCCGCACTGCACTGCACGCACCGGGCTATGTCGCCCACGACCAGCGGAAGCCCCGCGTGCGACTGGCAACTCCGCGCCGTTTGCAAACCGTGACGGAATATTCCCTCTGGGGGTTCCTTACCATCGAAGGAACTTTATTCCGAGGCCTTACTGATCAGGGGTTCGAAGCCTGGCCCACCAAGGATTCGACAGGTGCCCCGAATCAGCAGAGTCAGGGACTGCATGGATGAGCCGTATAGGCTACCCTCGAACACGGAGTTCGAGACATCCTACGCAGTGTTCGAGGCCAGCCGAGGGTGCCTAGCAGGGGGATCCCATCGAGGGAGGGCATCGAGCCCTCGGACCCTATCGAATGGGTCTGAGCCCCGCCTAGTGAACCTTTGCGAGCACTTTATGTGACATGTCCATGGACCACAAGCCGACCCTTATCGAACGGGGTACGAACGTCCACTTGAACCACCCGCTAATAGCTCAACGAAACAACCATGGCTCGCAGCCCGGGCATGGGTAGCATGGCATGCTTCACCCCTCCTCCCTGCAGAAGGGCAACGAGGGTCATAACGGAAAGTCGAGGGCTCCCTAAACGCCTTAACACAAGCCAGGGCTCGGGGGCTCCTCACACACCGTGGCTCAGGCTGCACCCTCGAATAAGCCGGCCACCGTCGGCTGCAAAGTTCCGCGTGTCGAATAGACCCCCCTCGCATGACCATCAAAACCCATCGTTCCCTCGGCCAAATGTCGGAGCGGGACCGAATGAGGCTGCGGGCCCATGCACCAGCACGAAAATGCAGAGGCCGGCAGAAAAAGGGGCTGGGCGATCGCCCCATCTAATCAACCATGCAGGACGATGTTTATAGCCCTTGGACGAGTGCGAGCACTCCTCCAAGGCCTCGGGGGCTACACCCGCGGGTGCGCTGACACGCCCCCGCGGAGGAAACTTCACACATTCGAGGGTCAAAATCCACCACAAGCACCGGACCCTTCTCGTTATTTCCATCTTGCTCCGCAAACCAGCTCAAGCCCTCCCGTCATCACGGTGGCGACGCCCCCAGCGGCAATGCCATGGTGTTCGAGGCGACTATGATCTGCATTGACAACTCGGAGCGGCTCCGCCGCCATCTCTCCGTTAGCGAACTCCGATCTTGAACTAATCTCCGCCAGCAACACCCGCGGGCGCGCCGACGCACCCTAGTGGGGAAAACCAAACCCCCACAGTCATCATCCGAGTCACGACTTCGAATGATCAAGCCTCTGCAGGGCTGATGCTCATCCCTACAAAGGCTCGGGGGCTACTGTCGGGTACCATGATTAGGGGCACCCTGTTGGCGCTCCTTAAGTACCCCTTTTATCCTTGATAATGGCATGAATTTAATATCAAAATCACTAACCGTCCTAACCCCAGCCTAATTATTGGTCATTTTCACACTTGCACATATATTTTGGAGGAACTTCATTTTTGCAGGTTTTTGGCCTATTTTGGAGCATGAAATGACGAGGCCCGTGATCGAGCGCTAACACGGAGAAAGACGAAGGCCAAAGCCCAAAGGAAGGACCAAAGCCCATGTTGATTCGAAGCCCATTCATGCACATCCATCTTCCAAGAGAGCCCAAAGAACCAAGCCCACAAAGATGAGATCAATATACTTCGGGATTAAGCAAAGCAAATGAAGATTTAAGGAAGGATTCCCTATCCAATCCTTTCTCCGAAGATATCTCCAAGATAACAATGTCCAAAGGGGTGCAATCGTGAAGGACATAAACTCTAGAAGATGCGAGGAGTTTGCGAAAGATGAGACCGAGGCGAGCCAGAAAGAGGGTAGGCCGGCCGGCCTAGGCCCATGGGGCCGGCCGGCCTAGCCCGTTTCTGAGGCGGTTCAGCCTCCCCTTCGACCGGTGGCTTCCTCGGCTTATAAATAGCTCGCACCTTATTCAACTCACAGCATCCATCCACCCAGAACTCGACGAAAACCTAGGGCCAAGACCGGAGGGAGGCAACGGCCGCCGCAAGTCTTCGAAGTTGTCTAGGAGATGGCTTAGGCCACCCCTAGCCGCCATGGCCTCCCTGCGTGGTTGTGCCATGGTGGAGTTCATGAGCTAATTGGAGTCGTCAATGGTATGTACTCGGTGGTGGCGATCCAAACGAATCTATTATGTGAGTAATGATAATCATGTCTTCCGAATCTTTTAGCGAACATGTTCTCTCTTTCGATTTCGTTCTTTACTTTGGGTTTTCTTCATCCTAGATCTATTATCGAGATAGATCACTTAGCATGATCTTGTAGTCATGGTGGCTAGAGGTTCATGGCGGAACTACCAAAGGGGGTTCGACTTGCTTCAGAGTGCTTTCGTCCAAAGGGGGCGTCGTGACAGGGCGTTGCTTTAAGTAGATGGGGTATTGAAGGATTGGATTGGAGATTTTGGTTTTAAAGATGCCATTGATTGAGATGCATGATTTATTTGCTCGTTAGCTTGAATTACAACTAGGTGACAATAGGCCTAGTCATGTCTTTGGTTTAGCTATGGTTACTCCTATATTCATGGATGAGATCAACCTTTACACAACACTCATATCTATTAAAGGTTACTCTATATGTGCAATTCATGCTTCATGTTAGGATAGATCCGTTAGATTAGATGGAAAACCTTGGGTAGTTCTTTGTCGATCCACGGATTGATAAACCTTGGGGGAATACTCTAAGGGAAAAGCTACACGATCCCGTGCGCTTGCGGTATATAAATTGGGGCACTAAGGAGCGTCAACAAGCTTTTCTGGCGCCATTGCCGGGGATCGGCAACTCGAACCCTAGGGCGATCTATCTAGTTTTTTGGACTAACCCTAATTTTTATTATTGCATATACCCTTGTTTTCTTGTTTGTGTCCTTGAAAGCAGGTGGAAAAAACTAGACACCAAACTTAGACTCCGAGAAATCCATAATCTACTTCAACAAATTTCAACAATCGGCAACAAGATGATCAAGGAACCTCGACATGGAACATCGACAACGTCCACATCGACATGACGGCAACAACATCAAGATTCGCTCTTTAGTGGTAGGTGCTAACTTTTGTTAGTGGCCCAGCATCCGCTATCGAGTCCCCACTCCCCAAAGAAAAAGATGATAAATAAGATACGCCGCCGTGTCAATTAATTTTAAAGACTAATGTTTTTGGGAAGAATTGTTTGTTCAAGCAATAGGTATGAAGCATGCCCGCGAAGAAAATCGTGCGATCATCATCATCTATGTAGTGTTACTGTTGTGATGAGTTTTTCGTCCAAGATCAGAGAAGTACCATGAGCAAATAATAGATTATTTTGAAGCTCCATCAAGTCTTATTTCCAATGGATCAAGAACCGTCAACTTTGGAGATCGGTGTGAAGAGTTATGGTAAAATCTTTCAATGCTACGCGTTCTGAAATCCCTCTGGACATATTGCAGCGCCGTAATAAAACAAGCATAACTTCTTTATCCGGAGTCCAATTGGGGTGAATGACCACTTATTGGAAAGATAATTTGATGCACCTTGCAATGGAGCAGAAGTTTGGTACATGTTCTGCACTAAATGAAGGGGAATTCTATGAGGACAGAGGCAGTAGTAACCGACGAAGAAGGTGATGACGATGTCAAAAGATGATTGGAAGGCTGTGTACGCAAAAGATGATGATTTGAAGTTGACCAAAGCTAGAGGCAACAAGATTAGAAGAACCACAACACCAACTATCTTCTCCATTGGGATGCTCGATGTACTTCTAATTGAGTGATGCTATCAAGGAAGGAAACCGTTCAGATCATCAACACGAAGCACAGGAGCATCTCCCAATCCCGACACCTTGGGTAGAGCAAGAACAATGGAGAAGACACATCATTGAAGCCATGATATTTGCTGGTAATCAATGGTGATGACCTTGAAGCCTAGGGACGCACGACACTACGCTCCAAAGACCACATGATCGAGATCATTGACATCTTCTGATGAATTCACAAGAAGATATTGTTCTCATCAATGTCCAGCTCGACCTCAGAAGCAAATAGCAGCATATTTTGGATATTCAAAATCTCCACGAAGTTTCCGTTCCAATGAATCAAGAACCAAGTCAATCGAAGTTTCCTACAAGAAGTTATGGCCAAAACATCGAAGGTCGTGCACTCTGAAATTTTATGGACAGCACGCATCGCTAAAGTAAAATGGTCATAACTCTCTCGTTTGGACTCCATTTAAAGCGAGTGTCCACTTGTTGGAAAGGTAATTTCATAAACTTTTCAATAAAGCTATATTTTGGTATATGTTCTGTTGAGTATAGAGGAGATATTCCACGAAGAAGAGGAAGGAGCAACGCGATGAGAACAAGATAGAGAAGATGACGATGACAACAATGAAGGGGAGCTTGGGCGATGCTTTCATCAAGCATACATGATAAAATTCAGAGGCTTGGAGCAGAGGAAGAACCCCAATGACATTGGCAAATGAAGGCACAAGCGGTTGACCTTCGACAAACAAAGATGTTGCAAACAAACCACGACGGATTACAAGAGCGCAACATTCAACACATGGAGACGTGAGAAGCAAACCACGACGGACCACGAAGAGTGCATCAAGATGACATCTCGTACAAAGCACCACGACTCCAATGAGTATGAAAAAGCTTCGAGGCCAAGGTATACATTGAATTCTCAAGCTTCTATTGGTTTTGTTGATAATCTTTAAAAATCTCATGCTCGAACCGATAGTCTGAATGAAAGTTTAAATTCTATGCCTTGTTCTTTTCATGATGATTGGCTAGAGTTTCTTGAGAATGTTGATTTCATGCTTAAAGAACCTCTGCCTAATAATGTGCTCTGCGCTATGCAAGAAACACATGCTGCATTTAATTACACCATGTCTTGTTGATGAAATTTAATTGAGGATGTGATTATGTTGCATATGTTTACAAATAATTGCAAATTTCGATCTTACTTTGCGCTTGGTCAAGCTCATGACCCTAAAAGAGCACATGTCGGTAGAAGCCCCAAATTTCACTAACCATGCAGGACATGAAACTCAAATGATGAGGAGGAAAACCGTGCCCAAAATTTTGAACACCATCATCAACATCTTCAAGTTTCAAGAACGGACGTCGCTAAGCCTCATCAATTTTGTGCACAAGTCTAGAGATTTACAATGCAAGAAAGTTGAATATTCAGGATCTCCATCAAGTCCTCAGTTCAACACATCCATGATCGATACAATTGAAGACCCACGGGAGGAGCTATGTCTCAAACATCGGAGATGCACGTGTCGAAATCAGGACGGGGCAGATTGCAGTGACGGGAAAAAGGGGCATAACTCCCTCAATTGGAATGTGTTTTGGGCAAATGAAGACTTGTTGGAAAGAAGATTTCGTGCACCTTGCGTTGGATCAATTGGTTGGCGCAACTCCCAATCTGGACAGAGAGGAAAATCCGTGAAAAGAAAGGTAGCGATGAAGGACAACAAAGAAGGAGGTGACGATAATGTGAGAGACGATTGGACAAATTTTCCATTAAGCGTGATTGACCATCTCCAACATGGGAAGTGGAATAAGAGCTTCATGGAACACCTTCACCTCTTGCATGAAGGACCATGGTTTCGCATCAATTTGAAGGTAAGAAAGTCGAGCTCTATGACTTTAAATGAAGCGCTTTGCGGGAGGCAACCCGATCTTTTATTTTATATATATTAATATGACCGTCTACATTGCACTCTTTAATCAGAATATCAAGTAACATTGTACCATTGCTCTAACAAAAACCATAACTTCATGTTGTTCATTCTAAATGTTATTGAGGGAGCACTTTGTTATTTGATCTTGGGAAACTTGTAGACCTTTTTGTGTGCCTATTAGTGTTTAGAGTCTTTTTATTTGTGTCCTTTTAGAGGGAAATATGAAGTGTTGCACCACCCTTTGATTCTAAACTTGTGGCTAGTTAACTTAGGCTAACTTTTTGTTTTGTTTTAGACCACCTCATCATTTCATATCATTTTGTTCACCCACCTCATGTTGCATTGCATACCATGTTGTTCGTCTCACCCTTGCATTGCTGTTGACGCTCCTTAGCGCCCTCGATTTATATACTGCAAGCGCACGGTTTCGTGTAGCTTTTCCCTCAGAGTATTCCCATGATGTCTTTGAAGTAGTGAGAATACGTCGAAACTTGTAGAGCGTCCAAAAGCGGCATATTGATGCTCAACCTGCATACCATGTCAACAAATTTGTTGAATTGCTCATCTTCATGTTTACCTTTGCGGTATCGTGGCCTTGGCGGTAGAATCTTGGTGTCTATGTCATCTAGCTCAAACTCCGGCTCTTCGGTGACTATCTCTAGCATAGGAGTAGGTGCCTTCTCCTTTATGATGGTCTCCACTTCAACTCTTGGCTTAGGCTTCCTTGCTCCCGCTGCATGTTTGGGTTCTTCGGTCTCCCTTCCCGAGCGAGTTTGAATTGCCTTAGCCGTCTCCGGACTTTGAGATTGCCCGGGCAATTTTCCTTCATTGATAGATAGGCGTCCGGCGAGCTGGGCTACTTGTGTCTCTAGCATCTTCATCATGTTGAGTACTTGAAGGTTAGAGCTCCCGACCTCCGTCACCTTGCCATCAATGTTCTCCAAGATCTTGTCCATAGCCTTGAACTTGGTGACGGTGTCCTTGTTGATCTTGCCTTGCTCCTCCATGAACTCCTTCAATTGTATACGAAGAGGCACCGAGTTTTGAATGGAAGAGCTTGCATTAAATTGGGGTCTACCTTGCCCGTAGCGGAAGTTGGTCGGCGGAATCCATTCTCCCTTCTTCATGTAGTCTAGCATCTTGGCTTCCTCCGGGCAATTCTTTTGGACATGGCCGTACTCTCCACATTCTTCACATGTAGACCTTGCTTCGGCCGCCTTCAAATCAATAGCTTGGGCTTCTCTCTTTTCCACTTCCATCTTCTCCAACCTTCTCATGAGCGAGTCGATCTTCCCTTCTAGCACTTCTTCGCGTTCCACTTGTAATACACTCTTCACGGCGCCTACGGCTTGGAGTGGTTGTAGGCTCCCCGATGATGCCCATGAGTCATTGTCCACCACCTTCTTGAATAGCTTGAAAACTTGAGTGGGCGTGAGCTCAATGATAGAACCTCCCGCCGATGCATCAATAATCCCCCTTGATGCATTAGTGAGGCCTTGATAGAACTTCTGGACCACATCCTCCCTTGAGAACTTGTGATGAGGTACGGCATGGATGTAGTCGTTGAAACGCTCATAGGCTTCCTGCAATAGTCTCCGTCGGGGCTTGCGCGAATGTTGCAATCTTGTTGAGCAGAATCTGGGTCTTGCCCGGCGAGTAGAACTCCGTCATGAACTCTTTCATCAAGGACTCCCAATTTTGCACCGTGCGCGGTGGTAGAGAATGAAACCATTGCAACGCTCTCCCGAACTAAGGAGCGTCAACACACCCTAACTAGGGGACTAAATCGCCCTCGAAACGCAAAACACGCGTTAGGCAATCAAGGCCACGAAGGCCTACAGTCTCTTTCAGATCCGAAGGAAAGGAAAGGACTCAAAGAGGCCCAATTCACACTCGGCCCACTGCCCAGCTCCGTGGTACAGCCCGTCTGAACCCCCCTCGAACCCGCGGAGTAATCTCTGCCTCGCTCGAGGCCTCTCCACCGAGGCCCTCGATAGTGCTCCGCATCTCTGCCTCGCTCGAGGGCAGCGAGCCTACCCTCGGGAGAGCGACCAACTCCTCCTCGCTCGAGGCTACCCCTCGGCAGACGGAGTTAGCGATCCGCCGGCTCACCCCCTCCTGACAGCGGCAATAAATGCCAACCACACCACCGCGGAGTGAGGAGTCAGGCGGTGTCAAGCCGCCATGCCGCACAGCGATGGTGACCGGAGTCCCATCCGCCAACTCCGGTCACTGCTCCGCCATCCCCGGCACTGTCGCACCATTGTGGGAACCTAAGGCGCTCAGTCCCGACGTGCTCGGCATTGTTATCACCACTTTGCTGCCAACTCCTCGTACTTCCCTCGTACCTTCTCCACTGCAGCACCCTCGATCGGCATGGGCGTGGCCCTCGAATGCAGCCTGAGCCTTGACCAGATCAAGACCCCCGCCTGCAGGACCCTCGAGACACCGCCACATCGAGCACGAAGTACGGTACCCTCAACAGGAGATGCCACGACGCCCACAGAAGCCACAGGGACACCGGCGCGATCTCCGCAAGGCCAGGACATCACTCAAGATGACTG